>NC_141875.1:208311221-208614252 GCF_056163025.1 Triticum urartu
AGTTTGTTCGAAGTCCTAGATGAGATCACGGATATGACGAGGAGTCTCGAAATGGTCGAGACATAAAGATTCATATATTGGAAGGCTACATTCGGACACCGTAATGGTTCGAGTCGTTTTGGATAAGTTTCAGAGTACCGGGGGTAACCGGACCCCCCCCCCCCCCCGGAGGTTAATGGGCCACATGGGCCTTAGTAGAGAAGAGAGAGGGCAGGCCAGGAGGTGCCCCCCCTTGCCTAGTCCGAATTGGACAATGGGTGGGGGTGGCGCCCCGCTCCTTCCTTCTCTCCTCTTCCTCCATCCCTTCTTCTCCTACTTGGAATAGGAAAGGGGGGACCGAATCCTACTTGGACCGGGAGTCCAAGTAGGACTCCCCCCATGGCGCGCGCCCCTAGGGACGGCCACCCCCCTTTATATATGTGGGAGGGGGCACCCCAAAGACACACCAAGTCTTCTCTTAGCCATGTGCGGCGGTGCCCCCTGCTACCTCTTTTAGCACTGCATTGGTTTTCCCCGAAGAGGAAGGGATGACGCAACAAAGTAGCGTAAGTATTTCCCTTAGTTTTTGAGAACCAAGGTATCAATCTAGTAGGAGGCTACACGCTAGTCCCTCGCACCTGCACAAAACAAATAAATCCTCGCAACCAACGCAAATAGGGGTTTTCAATCCCTATAGGGCCACTTACGAGAGTGAGATCTGATAGATATGATAAGATAGTATTTTTATGATAAAGATGCAAAGTAAAATAATGGCAAAGGAAATAACTAAGTAGTAGGAGATTGATATGATAAAGATAGATCCGGGAGCCATAGGTTTCACTAGTGGCTTCTCTCGAGAGCATAAGTATTCTACGATGGGTGAACAAATTACTGTTGAGCAATTGACAGAAATGAGCATAGTTATGAGAATATCTAGGTATGATCATGTATATAGGCATCACGTCCGAGACAAGTAGACCGACTCCTGCCTGCATCTACTACTATTACTCCACTCGTCGACCGCTATCCAGCATGCATCTAGAGTATTAAGTTAAAAACAGAGTAACGCCTTAAGCAAGATGACATGATGTAGAGGGATAGACTCATGCAATATGAAGAAAACCCCATCTTGTTATCCTCGATGGCAACAATACAATACATGCCTTGCCGCCCTTACTATCACTGGGAAAGGACACCGCAAGATTGAACCCAAAGCTAAGCACTTCTCCCATTGCAAGAAAGATCAATCTAGTAGGCCAAACCAAACTGAAAATTCGAAGAGACTTGCAAAGATAACCAATCATAAACAAAAGAATTCAAAGAAGATTCAAATATTATCCATAGATAGACTTGATCATAAACCCACAATTCATCGTCTCAACAAACACACCGCAAAAAGAAGATTACATCGAATAGATCTCCACAAGAGAGGGGGGGAACATTGTATTGAGATCCAAAACGAGAGAAGAAGCCATCTAGCTACTAACTATGGACCCGTAGGTCTAAGGTAAACTACTCACACTTCATCGGAGAGGCTATGGTGTTGATGTAGAAGCCCTCTGTGATCGATGCCCCCTCCGGCGGAGCTCCAGAACAGGCCCCAAGATGGGATCTCGTGGACACAGAAAGTTACAGCAGTGGAATTAGGGTTTTGGCTCTGTATCTGATCGTTTGGGGGTACGTGGGTATATATAGGAGGAAGAAGTACGTCGGTGGAGCAACAAGGGGCTCACGAGGGTGGAGGGCGCGCCTGGGGGTAGGCGTGCCCCCTACCTCGTGGCCTCCTGTTACGTGTCTTGACGTAGGGTCCAAGTCTCCTGAGTTGTATTCAATGAGAAAATCACGTTCCTGAAGGTTTCATTCCGTTCGGACTCCGTTTGATATTCCTTTTCTTCTAAAACCCTAAAACAGGCAAAAAATAGCAGTTCTGGGTTGGGCCTCCGGTTAATAGGTTAGTCCCAAAAATAATATAAAAGTGGATAATAAAGCCCAATAATGTCCAAAACAATCAAGAGATAAGGGAAGGATGTTCCTACAAGGCTCCACAGAGATCAGCGATTCTGGGCCATTGGATCGGGTCCCTTGATGCGTTTTCGTCCGTTGGATCGAGAGGTGGGAGGATCTGGGTCGTCGGATCTGGAAGAAACACTGCTGGAATGAATAGTAATGGCAACAGAATGTAAATACCATGCCCCCACCAGGGCATTTTGGTCATTTCGCATGGTGGGGGTATAAAAGGGGCCACGCCCGTGGAGATGACCTAGCCGCCTCTCTCTCCCGCACTCGCGCAGCCGCCTCCCTCCCTCCCTCGCTCGCGCCTTCGCCCCGCGCCTCCACCGCGCCCAGCTCCTCCCGCCTCGCCGCCGCCTCCTCTCCCCTCCCGCGCGCCTCCTTTCCCCTCCCCTCTCCTCCCGCGCGCCTCCTCTCCCCTCCCCTCCCGCGCGCCTCCTCCCTCCCACCCACATCGCCGCCGCCGCCACCCACTGCCTCGAACGGCGCCGTCGGCGGCCAGATCGGCCGCAGCAGAGCCCCCCCCCCCCCCCACGACGACCAACAGCAGAGGAGGGAGGACGAGGAGCATGACGGCGGCGGCGGCAGGGAGCAGCAGTAGCAGGCGGAGGCGCTGTGCTTGCAAGCCTCCCAAATCCCAAATCCCCACCCGACAGGTTTACACGTGCTCATTTCCTTGGCTGATGCGGAAGGGGAGGCTTGCAATGCTGATGTGTAAGGGGAGGCTTGCAAGCAACCCCAGTCTGAATGAATTCAGTCAGGGTCACACAGGGGGTAAGGCATCCCGATGCGGTAAGGAACCAGGTTCTGAATTCGGGCAGCGTCAACTCAATCTGAGGGGGAGGCTGCCCTGCAGTTCTGGACCAAGAGGGAAATCATTGGTCCTTTTTAGACAAAAAATGCAATTGGCAACACGTATGACTGTTGTTCTTTATGACTGTTTAGTTTAGTATTGTGGCATTCCTGGGAAGCTTGTAGGTGCAGATACAGGGAAACTAGCTGCTTCTACTTTGGTTTGATACATATGTAATGACTTGCATAGTGTCTGCTTGCGGGTGTAGAGGGTGACTTGCAAGGGTTTCCTGCCCCCAGGGACCTGGACATGGATACCCTCCTCTTAGAATCCAGATGGGCTCAATCGCTTCTGTAGTTTATGAGCTCGATAGTTTATGATCTCGATGTTTGTACCACTGACTAAACGTGTAGATGTTTGCAATTCTTTCTGTGCATGTAGCTGACTATGGTTGCTCAAAATTATTTCAGTTGCTTGAGAGAGCCCTTGAAGTGTATGGAAATGATTTGGATGATGCAATAAAGAGTTTGAAGGACCTGCACCTGATGGAGTCAAATCAGGGTAACCTATCGTCCACTGGTTCCACTTTTGAAAATGGGCCAACAGCAGTTCAGCCATCTGTTGAAGGTTCATTTTCCACCAAAAGCTATTCCTTTCCTAGGGTTCATATTAGTAATTTTCAACATTGTGCTTCCTCGTGCATTTGTCCCAGTTGCAGTAACCACACACACACAACAGTGCAGTAATATTATTTTCGTATTTTAGATATCTAGAAACCCTGCATGTTGCATTTACCTATGTTTTATTGCTACATTTCTACAAGGTCATGTGCTGTCATTTCAAAACAGAGAACATGCGTGGATCCATTTGTGTCATATGAACCTATGGAGTATGCATGTCACTCTATGTGATTGTCTACCCGTAGAGTCAGATCACCGCACCCTCAGCCATTCTTACATGTTTTGCGTTGATTAGAACAACAGTTCATCTGTCTATCCAGTAGCACCAAACACTCAATTTCTTGCACTATTACATACCACATGACTGCTCTATAACGATTAGTCGTATCTCACTTATTTCCTACCCCATTTTGTTAATTTCATAAGCTTATCATCATATTGACAAGAGCAACAATGTTTCTTATGTTGATAGGTGTTGTTACCAGCGGAGGTGTGGACACAGCTACTGAACACCAACCTGCCACAGCTAGCCATCAGCCACGTAATAGTGGCCCTAAATGGGTCGATCTTTTTGTGAGAGAGATGTCAAATGCTTTGGGACAGCGCTCAAGCTTGTGCTTCAAGAGCTGTGGAAGCCTTGACGAAGTCTATTCTGGAGGGTGCAGGAGCTGAAGCGCACAGAGCTTGCTTCAGGTAGCCGCTAAATAAATGTCTCGAGTAGGAAATAGCCCTAGGATTATAATTAGAGAATAGTGATGCCTGACAAGATCCTCTTTTTTTCTTGGAAAATCAGGAAAACATGGTGCTCAAGGAGTAGGTGACGGCCGCCCTGTCGCAGAACGGGGTCCTGAATTTGTTTATATATTTGTTAGATGTACGAGCAGCAGAAGAAAATCTCCCCTCCGCTCATTGTTGGTGGTTCAGACTCGGGTCGTCGATGCAAATTGATCAAGTTCCCCCATCTTTAGTTATTCTGTTTGGTGGTACGTGGATCTGGAATGTGCTTAATGTTTCCCAGTAGAAATCTTAGTATTGCTATGTGTTGTTCAGCATTGGCTCATGGTAATAAATGGTTCCGGTTTAGGGCGAATTTATCATCATTGTTTTTTCCAGAGTGAGTTATAATCAATAATAATTGTTCCCTTTGTGAGCGAGCTTATTGTTCTTTTTCATTTGTAGAATGGGGAGTTGATGAACCCGGGGTAGCGACAGATATACCTTATCTTCCCGGCGGACAGCACCTTCCACGAGGATGACGTCTCCAATTACTCCAGGTACATCACCATGCTCGCTCACACACCACAGTCCTACCTCTGCTCCGCCTCGAAGTCTCGCCGGGATTAACCGTGCTCGTCCTATGAACCGCAGCATCTACGGTCCTGTCCACGATGTGTGCATCCCCTACCAGCAGAACCACATGTTTGGGTTCGTCACCTTCGTCTACAAGGAGAAGGGCAAGGTCCCCGGCAAGTTCAGGCAAGCCCACGACAATCTTTGCCACTTGCTTCCGGCAGCAGTGACAGCAACATCCCCATGACCATTTATTTTTGTCGTTGCTCTGTAGGAATCAGAAGGGCGAGACGGTGGACTTCTCTAGCTGCGGGTCTCCCAACTATTGTATCTACTTGATTGTCTTCTGTTATCCAGATCGAAATTGTCCTAAGAATGAGGCAACACTCGGAGGTGGCACCTACACATGATCCCTGTCTCTCTTAGATGTCAAGGTCGTTTCTCTCCATATTGTATACCTCTCATAGGTTTTTTCCTGGCTTTTACTTTATGATGTGTAGAGATTAAATGGTATCTGCTTGGAATATTATTGTATTTGGCACTAATAAATCATAAATAATGGTACGAGACTATGAGTATACTCTTACGGTTTTACTTAATTTCTACCTCCGTTGATATAGCATATCTTCTTTGTATTATTTCACAGGATTCTTTGCTAGAAGTTAAAATATCCTATATAATATGGAAAAGAGATAGCTTAAATCGGTGCATGTGTAATTAACTCCATATATTATTTCGAGGAAGAGTTCAATACATGCATGTTCTCTCAAATTAGGTTTCCCTTGGCGTGTATATAAATGTGATGCTTCCTTCCATGACTAAACATGTTGATGTTAGGTATGAATGTACAGTTGAGTCATGTTTAACAGAATTGCTTTGTGCATTATCACATCACCTACAATTATTATTCTTTATTACAGTCTCATACTAAAGTAGTCTGATTAGTCATAGTAATTCATAAATATTTCCAGTATATATAGTTCTTATTCGGTTAGTAGGACTTTTTTCCAATTGTGATGTTTGAAACATTTTCTTATACTGATAATGATCTAGAATAAAATAGACCAATGATAACTGGTACGTAGCTTTTGAAGCCACTGATATATACAAAATATTATTTGAGTACAACAGGAGAGATGCAATCTTATGGATATTTCCGCATTTGTAAGAAACATCAGCTTGGCAAGCGGACTTGACTAGCCATGTGTAGGACTCAGCCCTGCTGACTTCAAAATGATTAGTCATTGGTGTTTTCTTAAGTACCTGTTAGCCCAAGTGCATCAGTTAAGTAGAGTGTTATGTTGAAAAAAGTAAAGAGACTACTCTTTTGTTACTTGCAGTACAGGTACATGCTATAACATATTACCTTTATGCTCTCTTTGGATTTCAGTATATGCATGTGAACAAATAAGTCACTAATATCAATGCCCAAGAATTATTTGTTTGCTATTCTAATCGTTCCAGCAGAGAACAATGGATATAGAAGAAATATGTGAACGGTTGTTACAGAGATTGAACTCTATAGATAGCAGCTCTCATTGGGTGACTGAATTAGACTCTGGCATGAATTATCATATTTTCTGGTTCTCTGCTCTAATCTAAGCTCTAAGACTACATGAACTACCATATTTTCTAATTTGTTTGGCTACACTACACCGTTCTACCTTGCTGGCTATGAGCATCAGATGTGTTAGACAAAAAATCATTGTTAAATGAATAATAGTGCCAAATGAGATTCACTAATCAAACACCATCGATGAAGTCACATTTATGCATAGCGAGCCATGCTTCCTATCTGTTCTATGTTATGTTTCTGAATATGTATCCACGTCAACTGGTCTAAAGTTGCGTATCTAGATGAGTTGCATTTTGTTTACTTACTAAAATATAGCTATTATGGGATTATTTGGTTATCAGCTTTATGGACAAGCATCCAGTATATGCTGCGAGGAGTGACAATGCAAGACCAGCGCTGTTTTCATGCACATTTGCATATAGTTTCAGTCAATATGATAGTAAACTTGCTCTCAACGACTCTGACCTTACAAAATATTAGGTATCCTTAGTTCCAAATATGGTTTTAAAGGTTCTAAAATTATTTCTTTGATGCCAGGTGCCATGTTGTGGAGAACATCTAGCCACCATTTACACTTAATTTCCTCCATGTTTCGATCAAGTGCCTCCACTCCTCACCACCTCTTTATCTATCATGGTAGCAGCAATGGAGGTCTCCAAGGCCCCTTCCTCTTCTGGTTTGGCAACCCGCCAGCCCTCCAAAGGTTAGTACTCCTAATCATCGAGAATTCCTTTATTGGTTAATCGTGCACATCTCCAAGAAGCATAGATGTTAGGTTATGCAATGGTTTCCCTACTTATGCCCAGAGATTCTTGAGACATGGCAGTGCCAATGAGGTGTGCTTCGATGTGGATAGCACTGTGTGCTTGGATGAGGGTATTGATGAGCTTGCTGATTTCTGTGGGGCTGGGCAGGCGGTTGCCGAGTGGACGACAAAGCAATTGTCACAGTTTCTGGAATGTGTTAGTTGTTTAGCATATAATATCTTCTGAAAAACTACTTGGCCTTATTATTCTCAGGGCAATGACAGGGACTGTTCCATTTGATGAGGCTCTTGCTGCCTGGATCTCTTTAAGTAAGCCATCTCTGTCCCAAGTTGAGGACCGTTTGGAGAAGAGACCACCCAGGTGACGTTTTACAAGTCCCAGCCCCAAGTTAATTTCATAAGTTAATCACTATTTAGCTACCACTTTTGCATTCCTATATCGAATCTTCTAAGATTCCCCAGCTCTGTTGTTCTTGTATTGGAATGGTTAGATATGTGTTGCTGAACATATAATAATGCTCTTAGGAATGCTTGATTGGTTTTACTCGACTTCTCTTTTTAAGTTAATACGAAAAATAGTAGATGAATATATGCAAAATTGGTTTGGTGCCACAGTAAAAACACGATTTCAGAATAGTACCACCACAAGTTCATTTTAATAACACTAAATGAGACATTAAAATACTATCTGCCTATACTACTTTAGTCTTGACCTTTAGGCCGTTACGTGCCCTGCAACCACAAAATAACCCTTTTGACTTATTTGCCTCGTGTGTTAATTAGAGATTTCCTAAAATCTCTAGCTACAGAATAATTCCAAGGTGTTATGTGTTAATCATTTATTCAGCACTGCAATAGATGTAATTTTTGTGTTGGATATGCACTGTTCATTTTCCTGGTTCATTGACATGTTTATCTGTTTGCATCTGCAGGATTTCTCAACACTGATTTTATTAAGACATTAAAAGCCAATAATACTGAAGTATTCCTTGTGTCCGGAGGTTTCCGGTAAATGATCAAGGTGTATCTTCACTAAACGGCTGCACGAACGGTACCTTTGGAATCTGGATTGTCAGAACATAGTCAAATTTGCCTGTCCTTGAAACATCTTCAAATTTTGTGACATACACACACACACCAAGATGCTTTTAAGATATCCATAGTTTGAATACATAAATTGGTTCTACATTTTCCGTCTATATTATTTGTTCAACAGTAAACAAGGATATGTTTCTTCCCATGATCTAAAAGCAACAATTCCTCTTTTCTTCACTTTAGAACATTTTAAATTTAATTTTGTGACTGAAGTTTCACATAGTGGTCAACAGAGGTGTATTTAGGCCCAAACTTACAGAGCTGTAACCTCAAAGGTGTATTTAACCGAACTAATGTTACCTTATTTAAAATTTTGCTCAAGATTAAACATTCACAGAGACCTAATTAAGATTGATTAAACTGTTCTTATATTATATGTTTGTTAGTTCCTTTATACTCCAATAAAAAAATATGACTAACAAAACTCTGTCAATGATTTGAAGTATCAGTTTGCCTACCTGTCATTGCAGTAATTGGATAATTTTTTGCTTTCAAATTGCTATGACCTTTGATCCATATAACTAAGTGAATGTTCTATCTTTTCAGTTTCTCTCTGTGTGTGTGTGTGTGTGTGTTGTGTGTGTTCTGATCCATTTTATGCACCTCGACATACAGATCAGCATCTGTGTGCGCCGCTGCTTGAGAGGGACAAAAAAGAGGTCGATTTGAAATTATGGAAGAGCAAGGGAGGCCGGAAGAATTGTGCACTTCTATCCTTTCTACTAGCGCATCATAGCATCTGATCTTTACCCACGTCGTTGGGACCGGCACCCTCGCGCCAAGGCGTGATCACGATGTAGTGGGAGAAGATCTGTGGGCTTTTTGTAATTTACCCATAGGTTTAACATTTGCCTTTATTATATCAACACCATCATATGCTTCTTAGTTAAATTTTTGAAATGTTTAAATTCAAATTTGTTGAAATTTGTTAGGAGTAACAACATGTGCATGCATAAAAGTAGCCCTAACAAACTATGTTATGCCTAAGACTTTAGTTATCTATTCTGAGTTGTTGATCATTTGCAAGTTATTATGTGTTGTCGTATCATCTATGCCTAAGATATTTGGTGCTAAACCTATCACAAAACATGCTTTCTATGTTCATACATTGTTAAGCAGCATATTGTGTGCATACAAATGTTTTGACCGGCACCCTCGCGCCAAGGCGTGATTCCGATCTAGTAGATAATATAGCATGGAGCAATCAAAAATTATAGATACATTGGAGACGTATCAAGCATCCCCAAGCTTAATTCCTGCTCGTCCTCGAGTAGGTAAATGATAAAAACAGAATTTTTGATGCGGAGTGCTACTTGGCATAATTTTAATGTAATTCTTCTTAATTGTGGTATGAATATTCAGATCCGAAAAGATTCAAGACAAAAGTTCATATTGACATAGAAAATAATAATACTTCAAGCATACTAACAAACCAATTATGTCTTCTCAAAATGACATGGCTGAAGAAAGTTATCCCTACAAAATCATATAGTCTGGCTATGCTCTATCTTCACCACACAAAATATTTAAATCATGCACAACCCCGATGACAAGCCAAGCAATTGTTTCATACTTTTGACATTCTCAAAACTTTTTCAATCTTCACGCAATACATGAGCGTGAGCCATGGATATAGCACTATAGGTGGAATAGAGTGGTGGTTGTGGAGAAGACAAAAAGGGAGAAGATAGTCTCACATCAACTAGGCGTATCAACGGGCTATGGAGATGCCCATCAATAGATATCAATGTGAGTGAGTAGGGATTGCCATGCAACGGATGCACTAGAGCTATAAGTATACGAAAGCTCAAAAAGAAACTAAGTGGGTGTGCATCCAACTTGCTTGCTCATGAAGACCTAGGGAAATTTGAGGAAGCCCATCATTGGAATATACAAGCCAAGTTCTATAATGAAAAATTCCCACTAGTATATGAAAGTGATAACATGAGAGACTCTCTACTATGAAGATCATGGTGCTACTTTGAAGCACAAGTGTGGTAAAAGGATAGTAACATTGTCCCTTCTCTCTTTTTCTCTCATATTTTTTTATTTGGGCCTTTTCTCTTTTTTATGGCCTCTTGTCTTTCTCTTTTTTTTATTTGGGCTTCTTTGGCCTCTTTTATTTATTTTTCGTCCGGAGTCTCATCCCGACTTGTGGGGGAATCATAGTCTCCATCATCCTTTCCTCACTGGGACAATGCTCTAATAATGATGATCATCACACTTTTATTTTTCTTACAACTCAACAATTACAACTCGATACTTAGAACAAAATATGACTATATGTGAATGCCTCCGGCAGTGTACTGGGATATGCAATGATGCATGAGTGACATGTATGAAAGAATTATGAATGGTGGCTTTGCCACAAATACTATGTCAACTACATGATCATGCTATGCAATATGACAATGATGGAATGTGTCATAAACGGAACGGTGGAAAGTTGCATTGCAATATATCTCGGAATGGCTATGGAAATGCCATAATAGGTAGGTATGGTGGCTGTTTTGAGGAAGGTATATGGTGGGTGTATGATACCGGCGAAAAGGTGCGCGGTATTAGAGAGGCTAGCAAAGGTGGGAGGGTGAGAGTGCGTATAATCCATGGACTCAACATTAGTCATAAAGAACTCATATACTTATTGCAAAAATCTACAAGTTATCAAAGCAAAGTATTACGCACATGCTCCTAGGGGGATAGATTGGTAGGAAAATACCATCGCTCGTCCCCGACCGCCACTCATAAGGAAGACAATCAATAAATAAATCATACTCCGACTTCATCACATAACAGTTCACCATACGTGCATGCTACGGGAATCACAAACTTGAACACAAGTATTTCTCAAATTCACAACTACTCAACTAGCATGACTTTAATATCACCATCTCCATATCTCAAAACAATTATCAAGTATCAAACTTCTCATAGTATTCAATACACTCATAAGAAAGTTTTATTATTAATCTTGCATACCAAGCATATTAAGATTTTAAGCAAATTACCATGCTATTAAGACTCTCAAAATAATCTAAGTGAAGCATGAGAGATCAATAGTTTCTATAAAACAAATCCACCACCGTGCTCTAAAAGATATAAGTGAAGCACTAGATATAAGCGAAACACATAGAGTATTCTAACAAATTCCAAATCATATATGGCTCTCTCAAAATGTGTGTACAGCAAGGATGATTGTGGTAAACTAACAAGAAAAGACTCAAATCATACAAGACACTCCAAGCAAAACACATATCATGTGGTAAATAAAAATATAGCTCCAAGTAAAGTTACCGATAGAAGTAGACGAAAGAGGGGATGCCTTCCGGGGCATCCCCAAGCTTTGGCTTTTAGGTGTCCTTAGATTATCTTGGGGGTACCATGGGCATCCCCAAGCTTAGTCTCTTGCCACTCCTTGTTCCATAATCCATCAAAACTTTACCCAAAACTTGAAAACTTCACAACACAAAACTTAAAGTAGAAAATCTCGTGAGCTCCGTTAGCGAAAGAAAACAAAAGACCACTTCAAGGTATTGTAATTAACTCATTCCTTGTTTATATGGGTGTTATACCTACTGTATTCAAACTTATCTATGGTTTATAAACTATTTTACTAGCCATAGATTCATCAAAATAAGCAAACAACACACGAAAAACAGAATATGTCAAAAACAGAACAGTCTGTAGTAATCTGTAGCTAGCGCAAGATCTGGAACCCCAAAAATTCTAAAATAAATTGCTGGACGTGAGGAATTTATCTATTAATCATCTGCAAAAATAATTAACTAAATATCACTTTCCAAATAAAAATGACAGCAGTTCTCGTGAGCGCTAAAGTTTCTGTTTTTTTACAGCAAGTTCAATCAAGACTTTCCCCAAGTCTTCCCAACGGTTCTACTTGGAATAAACACTAATTAAACACAAAAAACACAACAAAAACAGAGGCTAGATAATTTATTTATTAATGAACAGGAGCAAAAAGCAAGGAATAAAAATAAAATCGGGTTGCCTCCCAACAAGCGCTATCGTTTAATGCCCCTAGCTAGGCATAACAAACAAGAATAGATCTAGGTATTTCCATCTTTGGTAGGCAATCCATAAGTGGCTCTCATAATAGATTCATAAGGTAATTTAATTTTCTTTCTAGGAAAGTGTTCCATGCCTTTCCTTAATGGAAATTGAAATCTAATATTTCCTTCCTTCATATCAATAATTGCACCAATCGTTCTAAGGAAAGGTCTACCAAGAATAATAGGACATGAAGGATTGCAACCTATGTCAAGAACAATAAAATATACGGGCACATAATTCCTATTTGCAACAATAATAACATCATTAATTCTTACCATAGGTTTCTTAATAGTGGAATCCGCAAGGTGCAAGTTTAGAGAGCAATCATCAAAATCACGGAAACCTAACAAATCACACAAAGTCTTTGGAATCGTGGAAACACTAGCACCCAAATCACATAAAGCATAGCATTCATGATCTTTAATTTTAATTTTAATAGTTGGTTCCCACTCATCATAAAGTTTTCTAGGGATAGAAACTTCCAATTCAAGTTTTTCTTCATTAGATTGCATCAAGGCATCAACGATATGTTTAGTAAACGCTTTATTTTGACTATAAGCGTGAGGAGAATTTAGCACGGATTGCAACAAGGAAATACAATCAATCAAAGAGCAATTTTCATAGTTAAATTCCTTGAAATCCATAATAGTGGGTTTAGCAACATCTAGGGTTTTAATTTCTTCACTCCCACTTTTATCAAATTTAGCATGAAGATCAACAAATTCTGAATTCTTGGAATGCCTTCTAGGTAAAGGTGGATCATATTCAGTCCTATCATTATCAAGATTCATATTGCAAAACAAAGATTTAATAGGGTACACATCAATAACTTTTAGATCTTCATCATTATTTTCATAGGAACTAGAAGAACACGCTCTTATAAAGGCATCTTTCTTAGCACGCATCCTAGTGGTTCTTTCTTTGCACTCATCAATGGAAATTCACATGGCTTTGAGAGACTCATTGATATCATGCTTAGGTGCAATAGATCTAAGTTTCAAAGAATCAACATCAAGAGCAATTATATCAACGTTCCTAGCCAAATCATCAATCTTAAGCAATTTTTCTTCAATCATAGCATTAAAATTCTTTTCTGAAGTAATAAATTATTTAATATTAGATTCAAAATCAGAGGGCATCTTATTATAATTTCCATAAAAATTGTTGTAGGAATTACCATAATTATTAGAGGGATTACTAGGATAAGGCCTAGGATTGAAATTTCCTCTATACGCGTTGTTACCAAAATTATTCCTACCAACAAAATTCACATCCATAGATTCATTATTATTCTCAATCAAAGTAGACAATGGCATATCATTAGGATCAGAATAAATACTCTTATTAGCAAATAATTTCATAAGTTCATCCATCTTTCCACTCAAAACATTAATTTCTTCTATCGCATGCACCTTTTTATTAGTAGATCTTTCAGTATGCCATTGAGAATAATTAACCATAATATTATCTAGGAGTTTAGTAGCTTCTCCTAAAGTGATTTCCATAAAAGTGCCTCCTGCGGCCGAATCCAAAAGATTTCTAGAAGCGAAATTCAATCCGGCATAAAAGTTTTGTATAATCATCCATAAATTTAAACCATGAGTAGGGCAATTACGTATCATTAATTTCATTCTCTCCCAAGCTTGTGCAACATGTTCATGATCAAGTTGCTTAAAGTTCATAATATCGTTTCTAAGAGAGATGATCTTAGCAGGAGGAAAATACTTAGAGATAAAAGCATCTTTGAACTTGTTCCATGGATCAATACTATTTTTAGGCAAAGACAAAAACCAAGCTTTAGCACGATCTCTAAGCGAAAAAGGAAATAGCTTCAATTTAACAATATCATTATCCACATCTTTCTTATTTTGCATGTCACACAAATCAACGAAGCTATTTAGATGGGTAGCGGCATCTTCACTAGGAAGGCCGGAGAACGGATCTTTCATAACAAGATTCAGCAAAGCAGCATTAATTTCACAAGATTCAGCATCGGTAAGAGGAGCAATCAGAGTGCTAATAAAATCATTGTTGTTAGTATTGGTGAAGTCACACAATTTAGTATTATCTTGAGCCATCGTGACAAGCAAGCAAAATGACACACAAGAAAACAAAAAGCAAGCGGACAAAAGGAGGCAAATAGAGAGGGAGGATAGAGAGAGAGGGCAAATAAAACGGCAAGGGTGAAGTGGGGGAGAGGAAAACGAGAGGCAAATGGCAAATAATGTAATGCGGGAGATAAGTGTATGTGATGGGTACTTGGTATGTTGACTTTTGCGTAGACCTCCCCGGCAACGGCGCTAGAAATCCTTCTTGCTACCTCTTTTAGCACCGCGTTGGTTTTCCCCGAAGAGGAAGGGATGATGCAGCAAAGTAGCGTAAGTATTTCCCTCAGTTTTGAGAACCAAGGTATCAATCCAGTAGGAGGCTATGCGCGAGTCCCTCGCGCCTGCACAAAATAAATAAATCCTCGCAACCAACGCAAACAGGGGTTGTCAATCCCTATAGGGCCACTTACGAGAGTGAGATCTGATAGATATGATAAGATAATATTTTTGGTATTTTTATGATAAATATGCAAAGTAAAATAAAGGCAAAGTAAATGGAAAAGTAAATAACTAAGTAGTAGGAGATTGATATGATAAAGATAGACCCGGGGGCCATAGGTTTCACTAGTGGCTTCTCTCGAGAGCATAAGTATTCTACGGTGGGTGAACAAATTACTGTTGAGCAGTTGACAGAATTGAGCATAGTTATGAGAATATCTAGGTATGATCATGTATATAGGCATCACGTTCGAGACAAGTAGACCGACTCCTGCCTGCATCTACTACTATTACTCCACTCATCGATCGCTATCCAGCATGCATCTAGAGTATCAAGTTAAAAACAGAGTAACGCCTTAAGCAAGATGACATGATGTAGAGGGATAGACTCATGCAATATGAAGAAAACCCCATCTTGTTATCCTCGATGGCAACAATACAATACGTGCCTTGCTGCCCTTACTGTCACGGGGAAAGGACACCGCAAGATTGAACCCAAAGCTAAGCACTTCTCCATTGCAAGAAAGATCAATCTAGTAGGCCAAACCAAACTGAAAATTCAAAGAGACTTGCAAAGATAACCAATCATACATAAAAGAATTCAGAGAAGATTCAAATATTATTCATAGATAGACTTGATCATAAATCCACAATTCATCGGTCTCAACAAACACACCGCAAAAAGAAGATTACATCGAATAGATCTCCACAAGAGAGGGGGAGAACATTGTATTGAGATCCAAAAAGAGAGAAGAAGCCATCTAGCTACTAACTATGGACCCGTAGGTCTGAGGTAAACTACTCACACTTCATCAGAGAGGCTATGGTGTTGATGTAGAAGCCCTCCGTGATCGATGCCCCCTCCGGCGGAGCTTTGGAACAGGCCCCAAGATGGGATCTCGTGGATACAGAAAGTTACAGCGGTGGAATTAGGGTTTTGGCTCCGTATCTGACCGTTTGGGGTATGTGGGTATATATAGGAGGAAGAAGTACGTTGGTGGAGCAACAGGGGCCCCACGAGGGTGGAGGGCGCGCCTGGGGGGTAGGCGCGCCCCCCTACCTCGTGGCCTCCTGTTACGTGTCTTGACGTAGGTTCCAAGTCTCCTGAGTTGTATTCGATGTGAAAATCACGTTCCCGAAGGTTTGATTCCGTTTGGACTCCGTTTGATATTCCTTTTCTTCGAAACCCTAAAACAGGCAAAAAACAGCAGTTCTGGGTTGGGCCTCCGGTTAATAGGTTAGTCCCAAAAATAATATAAAAGTGGATAATAAAGCCCAATAATGTCCAAAACAGTAGATAATATAGCATGGAGCAATCAAAAATTATAGATATGTTGGAGACGTATCACCCCCCCCTCCACAGTTACACACATCGATCATATCGCCGTAGTGCTTAGGCGAAGCCCTGCGCCAGTAACTTCATCATCACCGTCATCACGTCGTCGTGTTGACGGAACTTTTCCTCATCCTCAACTGGATCAAGAGATCGAGGAACGTCATCGAGCTGAACGTGTGCTGAGTGCGGAGGTGCCATATGTTCGGTGCTTGGATCGGTTGGATCGCGAAGACGTTCGACTACATCAACCGCGTTACTAAATGCTTTCGCTTTCGGTCTATGAGGGTATGTAGACACACTCTCCCCTCCCGTTGCTATGCATCTCCTAGATAGATCTTGCGTGATCGTAGGAAAATTTTGAAATACTGCGTTCCCCAACAGTTTGATCCTTTGCCGTGACAGCTTTTTTAGCGCTTAGGAAAAAGGAGATGGGCTGGCCCAGGGGGGTGAAAGGGGTGTGCGCCGTGTACCGGTAAGCCTAAAACGGGCACTACAGGAACCGTCTAGGCAATGCCCGCAGGGGCGGTGCATGGCTGCTGGCGCGGTCGTCGGCTTGTGCCATCGATGCAGCAATGCAGGGCTGCAGCCTTCACATTTCGCTGCTTTTTTCAGTACATGTTTCGTTGTCCCTAGTATGTGTCACTAGCACGGTAGCAGCACTAGGTTTTGCTACGTTTATTACTTCCACAAAATTGTAGCACGTTTATTACATCCAGAAAATAAGAAGAATGTTTGTATGTCAGTAAAAAATAAAAAATAAAAAGGAACAATAAATATAGAAAGTAAAAATATTGTGACAATGTGTCATCATGTGGTATAAATACTGAGCTTTATTAAAGCATGTCTCATTAAAACCTTTCGTCCCTAAGAAGTAAAAGAGTACAATGTCACGCTCTAAATTACAAAAGAAAATAAAAATTACAAAAGGATAAGAAAATTACAAAGGAAAAATAAATTACAAAGATAGAACTACACGGCTTGGTGCTTCGCGGTCTCCGCGTCTCTCTTGGCATGTCCATCTTTGTGCCGACGGAGGTGGCCGGTTCCTCCATACGTCATGGACAACAAAATTACACATCGTTTGCACTTCGCTTTACGCACGTTGACACCATCCTCCACAAATATTTCTTCATCATAGTAGTTCAAAGATGTCTGAGCTTCTTCGCTGAACTCTTCGAGCATCCATGTTTGAGTGTTGGAATTTGGAAATGATATGGTGTTTGAGTGTGAGAAATAAGAGGGGTAGGCAGCCCTTTATATAGCCAAAAAAACTTACATTTTTTACACGGGCCAGCACATTAGACAAGCTAGGCACGGTTAGGCACGTTAGACAAGTTAGGCATGGTTAGGCACGTTAGACAAGTTAGGCACGTTTGGCACAAATAACTCCAAAAATGTAGAAAAAAATAAAATGAGGCCAAGTGTCATAATGTGGGATAAATCTTGAGCTTTATTAGTGACTGCCTCATTAAAACCTTCCATCCCTGGGAAGTAAAAGAGTACAAAGCCACGCTCTAGATTACAAAAGAAAAATAAAATTACAAAAGCATAAGAAAATTACAGAAGAAAATAGAAAGACTACAACTACTCTTCGTCTTCTTCATCTTCGAGTGCAAGATTTTCAAACGTGGCCATCAATTCTCTGTTTTCAGCGGTGTGTTGGGCTCTCCTTTTGTCTACTTCACTATCTTTCACGGCCATGAGTGTTCTCACCATATCCGGGGTCAAACTCGTTCTTCTTTCCTCAAGTATTCTTCCAGCTAGGCTGAAAGCACACTCCGATGATGTCGATGAGACGGGACTTATAATACATCCCGTGCTAATATGGAAAGCATAGGATATGTAAGCTTGTATTCATGCCACCACTGAATTATGCCGAAGTCTTCCTCTTCCTCTTCATTCAAGTTGACTTTATCGCTGTAGAGGTATGCTACCTCTTGAGCATGCGTTGGTTTTCCCTTGAAGAGGAAAGGGTGATGCAGCAAAGTAGCGTAAGTATTTCCCTCAGTTTTTGAGAACCAGGGTATCAATCCAGTAGGAGAATACACACAAGTCGCCTAGTACCTGCACAAACAATCAAGAACCTTACAACCAACGCGATAAAGGGGTTGTCAATCCCTTCATGGCCACTTGCAAAAGTGAGATTTGATAAAGATAATAACATAAATATTTTTTGTATTTTTGTTGTATAGATTGGAAAATAAAGATTGCAAAATAAATAGTAAACTAGAGCTATAGATCAGAAACTTATATGATGTAAAGTTGACCTAGGGGCATAGGTTTCACTAGTGGCTTCTCTCATGATAGCATATATTACGGTGGGTGAACAAATTACTGTCGAGCAATTCATAGAAAAGCGCCTAGTTATGATGATATCTAAAGCAATGATCATGAATATAGGCATCACGTCTGTATCAAGTAGACCAAAACGATTCTGCATCTACTACTATTACTCCACACATCGACCTCTATCCAGCATGCATCTAGAGTATTAAGTTCATAAGAACGGAGTAACGCATTAGGCAAGATGACATGATGTAGAGGGATAAACTCAAGCAATATGATATAAACCCCATCTTTTTATCCTCAATGGCAACAATACAATACGTGCCTTGCTACCTCTGCTGTCACTGGGAAAGGACACCGCAAGATTGAACCCAAAGCTAAGCACTTCTCCCATTGTAAGAAAGATCAATATAGTAGGCCAAACTAAACCGATAATTCAAAGAGACTTGCAAAGATATCAAATCATGCATATAATAATTCAGAGAAGAACCAAATAATATTCATAGATAATCAAATTCATAAACCCACAATTCATCGGATCTCGGCAAACACACCGCAAAAGAGTATTACATCGAATAGATCTCCAAGAACATTGAGGAGAACTTTGCATTGAGAACCAAAGAGAGAGAAGAAGCCATCTAGCTAATAACTATGGATCCAAAGGTCTGTGGTAAACTACTCACACATCATCGGAGAGGCTATGGTGTTGATGTAGAAGCCCTCCGTGATCGAATCCCCTCTGGCAGATCGCCGTAAAAGGCCCCCGGATGGGATCTCATGGGTACAGAAGGTTGCGGCGGTGGAAAAGTGGTTTCATGTCTCTCCTGGATGTTTTTAGGGTACATGGGTATATATAGGCAAAAGAAGTACGTCGCTGGAGCTCCGTGGGGCCCACGAGGGTGGGGGCGCGCCTACCCCCCTAGGCACGCCCCTGCCTCGTGGAAGCTTCACGGACTTCCAGAGTTGTACTCCAAGTCTCCTGGGTTGCGTTTGTTGCAACAAGATCCTCACGAAGGTTTCGTTCCGTTTGGATTCCGTTTGATATTCCTTTTCTGCGAAACACTGAAATAGGCAAAAAACAGCAATTTGCACTGGGCCTTTGGTTAATAGGGTAGTCCCAAAAATAATATAGAAGTGCATATTAAAGCCCATTAAACATACAAAACAGATAATATAATAGCATGGAACAATCAAAAATTATAGATACGTTGGAGACGTATCAAGGTACTTTGCTAACTCCCCACTACCCGCACAGACGATGGCCTTGATGTGGAAGACCTCGGGGCAGAGGTGGTAGAACCAAACAACCTGCTCCACGCTCCTTTCTTTTTCCCTGCGGTTGGTGCAAGTGGAGGTCGTTGCATGCGAACTCCGGCATACTTTTGATCGTACTCATCATAAACTTCAGAAAGCTTATCACGAATCTCAGTGGAATAAGCAATATAATCTATCCCTAAGTCCCCAGTTAGTACAACAAGTGCACTAGCAAACAGTTCAAGTTTAACCCTAGGATCCAAGATAAATGCAAATGAATACAAAATAGGAATTTTCACCCAACATTTGCAATATTTAAGTTCCATGCGAGAAACCATATGTGACGCCCCAAGATCGGAGGTTCAGATGCCTTCCAAGGTTTCCGGGTTTCGTCGTGTGATTTGTTCGGTTCTTTGCATTCGTCATTGCATCATGTTGCATTTCATCATGTCATCATGTGCATTGGGTGTTTTTCATACATATTAAGTTGTTGCATGTTCCATGCATGAATCTTGCTTCATCACCTTCTCCTTCCCTCTCACTTCCTTCTTCTTTCATGTCTTTGCAAGCGACCTTATTCCTCCTCCATTAATGTTCATCTTTTCCCTATAAATCTTGCCTCTTTCCTACACCCTCTCTGTCAGACTTCATCCCATTCGAAGTTGTTTTGGTCAGGTTCAAAAATGGTTGAAGTTTGAGAATAATCCAAACTCTAATTATTTTTCTACCTTCTAAAAATGCCTGAGCAATTTATTCAAACCCTACATAAATCCAGGGTTCCAGATATACAGTTATATATCTCATATATCTAACCAAAAACCCCTGGATTTTCCCCTTCGTTGGTTGTTTATTTATATAAACAATAATTTATAAAGGAAAGAATTTAGAGGGAAAGGGAGCCAGCAGCCAGGACGGCCTGCTTCCTCGAGGCCCAGCAGGCCCATCTACCCCCACTCCTTTCCTAACCCTAAACCTCTCCCTGGCCCGACCCTCATCTCCCTCGCATCTCCTCAGCGCCGCCAGGAGCCCTGAGCTCGATTCCATCTCCCCTTTCCCTCCTGCAGCGCAGACACCTCCTGCTCGATCTTCCTCTGCTCCCTTCTCCTCGCTGTGTTTCTCCCGTGCGCCGCCCTGCCATGGCCGCGTCTTCCCCCAGCCAGCGCCGCCGCGCACACACACACACACCCGCACCGCACCCGCAGCTAGCGCCAGGAGCTCGCCTCCTCTTCACCATGGCCTCGAGCCCGATTCCCTCATCCTTCTCCTCCTGTCGCTGCAGCCTTTCTCGCTGCATCTCCACCGCCCCAAGACAGCTCCTCCGGCCTCCCCGTCCTCTGCTCCGGCCGTCTCCGACATCTGCTGCCGCTTGGAGCTGCTCGAGCCCGTCGGGTTCCCAGCGCCGCCGCGCCCTCAAGTGCCCCGCCGGCCTGCGACGCCACCGCCAACCTCCACCAGGAGCCTGCGTCGCCCAGGCGCCAGCTCCTTCCACCTTGCCTCTCTACAACTCCCGTGGATGCCGTCCAGGGTACCCATGGCGTCGTCATCTCAAGGCCGTCGCCGGTGGGATCCTGCGTCCCTCCGCCATCTTCCTGGTCAAGTGACGCCAGGGCTGACCCCGCCGCGTTCCTCTACTCCTCTCGCCTCGAGCACCTGCCGCTGACCACCACCTTCGTCTTCTGTTGTTGCTTCACCGGTGAGCACAGGCCGCCGCCGCGTTACCTTGCCTTCGCCTCCCGGTTTCGTCCGCGAGAACGTTTACCGTCACTTGGGTTCGACAAGATGCCGAGTATTCCTACGTTTGCCATGTACATCTACACCAAGACCAGACCGTCAAGTACCGCGGGAACGTTTGTACCTCTACCATTGCCGTGGATCCGACAAGTACCCCTAGAACAAGTGTACCTCTACCATCGTCTTCGGAATCGCTAAGGACGTCAAGTACCCCTTCGAGATGATGGGACCGGCAATGTCGAATGACCCCAAGTACCTCTTCGAAACGACCGAGTACCATTACCGTCGGACGCTCAAACGACTACAGATGAAACGTCAAGTTCCTCGATGAACCATGTATGATTACCGTTTCTCGTGGATTCACCCAAGTACCACGTAATGGATGACCCTCCAAGTTATCGTTGCCGTGTACGGCTACCGTCGCCTTGGAGATGTTGGGTTCATCAAGTTCCTGTTCGGAAAAGTACCACTACTTCCCTCAACGTCCCGAGAACGTCTACTTCCACTACACCACATCGAACTTGAACCCCTCCGATAACGCACGCTTCGAAGGTATAACCTCGAGATGACGTCTGTGAACGAATGCTTGTGTTGTATGAGTTGGACCGTGTGTTGATCCGTCTCCGAGTTGTTCGTTGCACGAAGCCCCTCTTTTGCCTTGCCACCGTCATGTGGGAACCCGGAATCCAGGAGCACCCCATCTTCTTACATGACACACTCGCACCCACTTCCTTTTGCACCGGTATCCCCGTGAGCTACCGGATCATCGGAATGTTGTCGTGGCATCATTTACGTTTCATTGCCGTGGCACCCCTTTCTTTCTACCACGGTGACACAAATGCTTCTTAATTTGCTCGTATCAACATTTTCATAAATATTGCATAAAACTTGCTCATGTCATCCGCATCATGATAACAACTTCAAGATTGGTTAAAATTGTTGTTTGCTTTAAATTGCTAAATGCATATGGGGATTTTCCGGACTTGTCGTTTTGTTGTTCCGGCCTCTTTTAAACTTGCCTAGATAGATAGTTTCATTATGCTTCACCTCTTGACATGTTTTAACAACATTTACTATTGTTGGGTACATAAACGAGATCGAACTAAATAACTTGAATGTGGTGTTTCGTCAATATGCAATGGAGTTGCATATTGAGCTCCACTTAATTTGTAGGATTGTTTGTGCACTTTGCCATGCCATGCATATTTAAACTGGACATGCATCATACTTTATTGTGCATCATGCCATGATTATGTGGTGGTTGTTTACTACGTTGTTTGTTTTTCTTTCCGGTGTACTTCTTCTCGGTAATCCGGTAACGTCGTGTTTGTGAGGATCCATTGGCTACGTCCGTTTGTCTTCTTCATGGACTCATTCTTCTTCCTTGCGGGATCTCAGGCAAGATGACCATACCCTCGAAATCACTTCTATCTTTGCTTGCTAGATGCTCGCTCTTTTGCTATGCCTATGCCGCGATACCTACCACTTGCTTATCATGCCTCCTATATTGTTGAGCCAAGCCTCTAACCCACCATGTCCTAGCAAACCATTGTTTGGCTATGTTACCACTTTGCTCAGCCCCTCTTATAGCGTTGTTAGTTGCAGGTGAAGATTGGAGCTTATTCCATGTTTGGAACATGGTTATTTTGTTGGGATATCACAATATCTCTTATTTAATTAATGCATCTATATACTTGGTAAAGGGTGGAAGGCTCGGCCTTATGCCTGGTGTTTTGTTCCACTCTTGCCGCCCTAGTTTCCGTCATATCGGTGTTATGTTCCCGGATTTTGCGTTCCTTGCGCGGTTGGGTTATAATGGGAACCCCTTAACAGTTCGCCTTGAATAAAACTCCTCCAACAATGCCCAACATTGGTTTTACCATTCGCCACCTAGCCTTTTCTTTCCCTTGGGTTGTGCAGACTCAAGGGTCATCTTTATTTTAACCCCCACGGGGCCAGTGCTCCTCTGAGTGTTGGTCCAAACTAGAGCCCCTTGCAGCGCCACCTCAGGGAAACTCGAGGGCTGGTTTTAGTTGTACGGATTGCTCATCTGAGTGTTCCCTGAGAACGAGATATGTGCAGCTCCTATCAGGATTTGTCGGCACATTCGAGCGGTGTTGCTGGACTTGTTTTACCATTGTCGAGGATGTCTTGTAACCTGGATGCCGAGCCTGATCGGATTGTCTTGGGAGAAGGAATATCATTCGTTGACTGTGGGAGCTTGTGATGGGCTAAGTTGGGACACCCCTGCAGGGATTTGAACTTTTGAAAGCCGTGCCCGCGGTTATGGGCAGATGGGAATTTGTTAATGTCCGGTTGTAGAAAACCTGAAGTTGATGTTAATTAAAATACATCAACCGCGTGTGTAACCGTGATGGTCTCTTCTCGGCGGAGTCTGGGAAGTGAACACGGTGTTGGAGTTATGCTTGACGTAGGTTGTTCTAGGATCACTTATTGATCATAGTTGTTCGACCGTGCTTTTGCCTTGTCTTCTCGCTCTCTTTTGCGAATAGGTTAGCCACCATATATGCTAGTCGCTTGCTGCAGCTCCACCTCATACCTTTTACCCTACCTATAAGCTTAAATAGTCTTGATCGCGAGGGTGCGAGATTGCTGAGTCCCCGTGACTCACAGATACTTCCAAAACCAGTTTGCAGGTGCCGATGTTACCGAGCAGGTGACGCAACCAAGCTCAAGGAGGAGCTCGATGAAGATCTTGTCCTTTGTGTTGTTTCGTTCTAGTCGATCAGTAGTGGAGCCCAGTTGGGGACGATCGGGGATCCGTGTAGCATTTGGGGTAGTCTTCTTTTATTTTGGTTCCGTAGTTGGACCTTGTTTATATCTGGATGATGTAATGCTTTATTCATGTAATTGTGTGAAGTGGCGATTGTAAGCCAACTATGTATCTCTTTCCCTTATGTATTACATGGGTTGTGTGAAGATTACCTCACTTGCGACATTGCTTTCAATGCGGTTATGCCTCTAAGTCGTGCTTCGACACGTAGGAGATATAGCCGCATCGAGGGCGTTACACCATAGGCATTAATAAATTTGTGTGTTCATATGCTTTCAAGTGAGATGCAATGTCTACAAGTGCGTGCATCATTAAAGGAGATGTGGGGTAATAAACCCCAGACAAAGAAACTGTTGCATCATAAAATATCTCTAAAAACTTGACCAAACCCTTAGCAACTTCCCAAGTATCATCAGTGATATATTCTCTCCCCATATTTGCATTAATCCATCCCAAGAATTAAACTTCGTCTCAGATGATTGCCTTAAGCATCATATATGTAGAGTTCCATCTAACAGGCATGTCTAGATTATACTTATGAGGAGTTCTTTATATTGCTATGCAATATCACTAGTAACAACTAATTTGCTGATTAGAGTTACCAAGAAAAGAAAGTGCATTGCTTAAAATCTCAATGGGTCCCTCACATCTCCTCATAGCTCATTTAGCAATAAGATTAATTTTATGGCAAGCACAACGTTAATGCAGTAAAAAAGATGCAGCACATACAGAAAATAGAGGACCGAGGCTCTCCATTGCAGTTGTATTTGATGAAGCATTATCCAAAGTTACTGGTGCAAATATCTTGTCGGTCAGACCAAATTCTGACACAACATTAAGTACAGTCTGAGCTATGTTTTCACCAGTATGTGCTTCGTCAATTAATTCGAATCCTATAATTATTTTCTGTAGTTCCCATTTTTTGTTAACATAATGAGCGACCACACTAATGTGGTCTTGCTTTGCCCGACCACTCCAGATATCAGATGTTAAAGAGAATGAAAAAGTGCATGTAGTAAAATCATCTTTTATTTTCTGAAGACTAGTTTTGCATATTTTTTTCATATATATATCCCTAGATATAGTTTGTCTAGAAACTGATTTGAAACTAGGAGTGTGCACAGTTTGAATGTATTCAAAAAAACCTTTAGACTCACCAAAACCTAATGGTAAATCATTTGAAGCAATTAAATGACAAATTCCTTCTTTATGAAGAGCATGATCATAGGTGAAATTGTGCAACGTACCATCGGGGTTGAACTTGAGCGTGGCTTGTGTCCCCGCAGACTGCTTGTCCGTGTTCTGGTGCATGACGGTGTGCCTGAGGAGCTGGCTGGTTCCTCCCCCCCCCCCCAAGGAAAGCAAGTGGGCGCACCTCTTGCATCGAGCTTTCAACACATTGACACCATCCTCCACGACTATTTCTTCAACGAATTGCTCCCAGCACATCGAGGTTTTGCGTCAAACCCTCTTTGTGCCGATGAAGGTGGAGGTACTGGACTGGGAAGTGGAATGGTTGCCGGTTGTATACTCGTCGGAAGAAGGATATATGTGGGTTGTGGCTAAGGGATCAATCCATTCGGGGATCTCGACATCTAAATCACTAGTACTGAAATTGAACCGGTTGGGATCACTACCCATGGGATCGTCCATGTGTTGAGTGTGAAGAGGAAGATGAGGTTTGAGTGTGAGGAATGAGAGGGGTGGGCAGCCCTTTTTATAGCAAAAATCTGACATTTTCTAAACCAAATATGCCCTCCAACACTCAAATATTCAAATTTGAGACAAAATATACTTAAATAGCCCTAAATATGGCCAAACCCCACTCGAAACCCCCCTAAATCCCACTAAACCTCCTAAACCCCCGCTCCCCCAGTCCTCCCGCTCCGTCGATCCAAGCGTCCAACGGATCGATTCTCTCCCTCACTCTCTCCCAGGAGCATCGTGCTCCCGTGTCGTGTCGTGCTGGGCCATGCCCATAGCAGCCCAGGCACGGCCCAAGCAGGGTCGCGTGCCAGGCACGACCCACATAGCCTTGTGCCGTGCCGGCCCGTGAGGGCCAGGCACATGAGCTATCGTGCCGGCCCACCAGAACCGGCCCGTTTGGCCAGGTATACACTAGAGCTATAAATGTATGAAAGCGCTCTATATGAAATTAAATGAGTGTGTATTCAACTTGCTTGCTCATGAAGACGTCGAGCATTTAAGGAAGCTCGTCATCGGAATATACAAGCCAAGTTCTATAATGTAGAAATTCCACTAATATTTGAAAGTGAAAAATCATGTAAACCCTCTATATAAAGTACGTGATGCTACTCCAAAGCACACAAGTGTGGTAAAAGAATAGTAGCATTTCCCCTTCTCTTTTCTATTCTATTCTTTTCTTTTTTCTTCTTTTTTTCTCTTTTTTTAGAACAATTCATGGACCTTATCTTCACTTTTTCACGGACTCATAAGTCTTCACCATTCTTTAGCTCACTCGGACAATACTCTAATAATAATGACCATAACACTTTAATTTACTTACAACCTGATAAACTAAAAAATGAATAGCGCTGTGGAGGATCGATCCTGAGACACAAACGCGCATTGCTTATGCAACACAAGCTATCGACCAGGCGAAATATTAATTTGTTGGCATACACGAGTTTTTTTAGGGCAGGCATACATGAACTAGAATGTTATATATAGCTCTTGCATATACCTCTTCAAGCCATGTTTTTAATATATATATAAGCATATATATATAGTGATACTATTCATCACCCAAGATGCAGAATAAGTTATTTTTCACCCGAGGTAATGTTACGATCACCTCGTAATTAAATTACGTTTGGAATTCAAATATTTACATTCCTATTGATTCACTGCGTAAAATTTGGCATAAGAAAATAAAAATATAGGTCATAAGACAAGAAATTTTGCAGTTTATGTATATTTTACACTATATTTTTACATTTGTAATTTTACATAATATAAAATATTTTTACGACAATTATATATTTACGGTGCATTGATGGTAAAATAGAGGGGGGATTATTCCTCACCCAGGGTGACGAATAGTCAATCCCTATATATATTATTCTGATCACGGAATGAGAATATTATTCTGATCACAACCTGACCTGCCCCGGCAGTAGTACGTTGAACTTCCCTCAGTGCTACGTTGAACTTCAGCAAACATTGCCGAAATGGGGCTTGCAATATACCGTTGAAAAGCTATGGACACGAGTATCATGACCCAAGTTAAATTTTTGGCAAAATGTAAGAGGTTTAAGAGAGCAGTTTTGAAAATCGTTTTTTCTTCACACAAAAAACGTGAATCCTATTTTCGATCGCATTTCTAAACCATTTATCGGAATGAGGCAAATAATATGGCATTCAAAAGCTGCTACAAAACCGCTCCTTCCACATGTTGAAAGTTTTCTATAATTCCCTATGAATAAAGAGTAATTTGGAAAATTGTAAAATTTCACAAACCGAACAGCCGAGTTCGTATTTTCGATGCCATTTCTAAACGACTAATCCAATTGAGGCAAATGATATATGGTGTTGGAAATTTTATGAAAATGTGCTACTCTTTCATTTTAATAGTTTTTTTCTAATTTTGAATGGTTTAAAAGTAATTTAAAAAACAATACAAGTTAAACCGAGTTCGTATTTTCGAGCTATTTTTTAACCGTGCGTCTGAATGCAGCAAATGATATGCCGTTGGAAAGCTTGAGAAAGTGCGAAACTTTTTGGTATATATTGTTTCTTCCAATTCCTTATAGTTTTAAGTTAATTTTGAAAATGGATAAAGCCTATTTTCACCATAATTTCTAGAAACTTTATCCGAATGGGGCAAACAATATACCGTTGAAAAGCTACGGAAAATGCGAAAAAAATTCATGGTGATGGGTTTCTTTGATTCCTAGCTGTTTTAAATTAATTTTAAAAATGGCAAGATCATTCATTCTGCCTCTATCGTGAAATAGATTTTTTGAAAATGTACCGCGTGAAGAACTTGAACTTCTCGGCATGTCTACTTGAATTTCACTCTGTTTTCGACGTGCTTTTTTTTCTCGTATCTCTCCATCCACTGATCATAATTGAGAAAGTGATATGCCGATGAAAAGCAGATGTAAACACACAACTTTCCCGTGTTGATCATTTTTTCTCATACTAGCGACGGTTTTAAAAGTTTTTCATCAGAAATTCATTTAGTGTAGTAGTTGAACTTCCTGCTATTTCATGTTGAACTTCTATGACGTATTGTCGTTTGTAATTTTATCATTCATTCGTTAGTGTTATACAAATGATATTCCTTTTGTACAAACCTCTCTCACAATAAATTTTTTAACTTTCTCCAACTGAGTATTTGAACTTATAACAACAACAAAATTGGACCTTGCCTTTTAATTCATTTTTCTCATATTCAACACAGACCATGTAGTACATGAACTTTTTCCATTTTTATAATTTGATTTTTTATTTTCTTTTTGAAATCAAATTGTTCCACAAATAATAACTCAACTTCTTCGTGGATTGAGAGAATTATTTTAAAACGGGAAAAACATTTTTTTAGTTTTTGAACATGGAAATACAAGGTGAAGCTCTCTTGCAAGAATTTTTAGACATCCCTAGACAGAGCACTTGAACTTCTGTCAACAAATTTTTTAATCTTTTATTTTTCTATACTTTTATTCTCACCTGAAATGCATTCCTTGCAGTACTTGAACTTCTCGTTGTTTTCACTATGAACTTCAGTCACATTTTTGTGTATACGTCAAATTACACACAATTGAAGGTCAAACGTCAATTTTTGCCATTTTAAAACATGTAATTGGAGGTTGAATGTCCCGCAATATAAATTCTCCGTGCATGGAGGTGCACGTGAACTTCTTGCAACAAATCTGAGGTTTTTATATACTTCGAATTTCTCTGTTATTTTAAATTGAACTTCTTAGTCTTATTCTTATAAAAAATATGTTTTCAAATAAGCATCAAACATTTTTTTAAATTGAACCTCATACTTTTATTTTTCATAAAAATGAAAAGAATTTGAGTTTTCCGTAAACATCAAACTACTAATTTTATTTTAATTTAACTTCTTTAATTTTATTCTTTAGTAACGAAGAAAATTTGTGTTTTTTTTATAAATATTGAACTTTTTTTATATAATTTGGACTTCTTGGTTTATTTCTTTTAGCATCAAAATATCCTAGTTTTGTCATAAATATTTGACGCCCTCCATATTATTTTTCTAATTAATTTTTCAAAACTATTTTTTTGTTATTTTGATTTGAGCTTCCGTTGTGGAAACATGTTGAACAGGGGGAACTTTTTGAACTTTCCCGGTCTGTGCACTTGAACAAGAATTTTGGACTTCGCCTTTTTACTCTTATTTTCTCATACGAAAGACACACCATGCAGTACGTGAACTTCCGTCTGTTGTCAAATTGAACTTCTCCCTATTTCACTTTAGTAACGAAAAAAATCTGAGTTTTTTATAGACATCGAACCGCTCTAACTTTTTTTTCAACTTCTTTGTGTGCTTTTTAGGAATGTGAAAATTGCAGTTTTGTTAGAAGCATTGAATTTCTTCATTATTTTGAATCAATCTTATTTGTCTTATTTTGTAGTAACTGAAGAAGCCGAGTTTTCAAATAAATATCAAACTGCTCCAATTTTTAAAATTGAACTTCTCAGTTTTAATCTTTAGTATCAGGGAAAATCTGAGATTTTTATAAATATTATACACCTTCATTTTTTTTAATTAGGATGGTGTTATTCATTAGTAATGGGAAAAGTACTAGTTATGTAATAAACTTGTTTTGAACGGTATATACAAAACTTTCAAACGATTTATTTAGAAATAGTAGGTTTCATTTTTATTAAACCAAATATATTCCAAATGAAAGAAGTTCTAATGTTCTTATAAACTTTTTTGAAGTGCTCCGTTATTTTAATTTGACCTTATTGGAGATTTTTTTAACACGGAAAATATTTTTTGTGTTACATATTTTCAGCTTCTTTCTTATTTTTTAGTTGAATATTTTAGTTATCTCATTTCAATAATACAAAAATCCATCAGAGATTTTTTTTACACCCATAACATTTTATTTGAACCTTTTAATTTATTAAATTTGAACTTCAAGAGTTAACAGTATTCTAGGTGATGCTTCATTTTCTTGTTTGCTAGACAAACATGGAAACACTCTATTTTGTTAATTTGAACTTCTTAGTTTTACTTCTTTTTAGTAATGGGAAAACCCTACTTTTGTAATAGACATTGGATTTCTTCGTTGTTTATATTTGAACTTCTTCGTTTTATTTGTTTTAGGAATGGAGAAATCCTAATTTTCTATCAAATATCTAACCGCTTCATTATTGAAAATTGAACTTCTAGTTGTTTTAGAACCGGGAAACATCATTTTTTTCATAAACATAGGACCGCTCCGTTATTTTTAATTTGAAGTTTTTTTGTTTTTGTAATAAACATCGAACTGCTCCGTAAGTTTTAATTAAACTTCTATTCTTTAGAAACGGGGAAAGTACATTTTTATAGTCATCAACCTGAATATTTTATTCGTAAACATTAAAATATTCAATTTTAAAGTTAATCTTCTTGGTCCCCTTTTTACAAATGGGGGAAAATGTGTTTTAATAAACTTTGAACTACTCTATTTTTTAATTTGAACTTCTTGCTTTGTTTATAAACATAAGATACACACGTTGTTGTTTCATTTTAATTTGATATTTTTGAAAAACCAAAATAAGATGGTACGCGGTAAACCACATAGCCCGGTACACACATAATTAAGTTATCTATTTTGTTCTTTTTTCAAACTAAAAAATGCGCTTCTCGTTGATACGTCTCCGTCGTATCTACTTTTCCAAACACTTTTGCCCTTGTTTTGGACTCTAACTTGCGTGATTTGAATGGGACTAACCCGGACTGACGCTGTTTTCAGCGGAATTGCCATGGTGTTATTTATGTGCAGAAACAAAAGTTCTCGGAATGACCTGAAACTCCACAAAGATTATTTTTGGAAATAATAAAAAATACTGGCAAAGAATCAAGGCCAAGGGGCCCACACCCTAGCCACGAGGGTGGGGGTTGCGCCTGCCCCCCTGGGCGCGCCCCCTGCCTCGTAGGCCCCCTGGAGCTCCACCGACCTCAACTCCAACTCCATATATTCGTGTTCGGGGAGGAAAAAAATAAAGGAGAAGGATTCAGTATAAGAGGAGGGCTAAGATAGCTCGTCTCCAAGCTGCATCCCATGATGCAATGACTGCTGCATCACAGTACGACCCCAACTACAACTTTGGATATCCGCCAGGCCACCCGTGGCAATAGACCAACTTAGGCCAAAAGCCTAAGCTTGGGGGAGTACATATTTCCCACCGACATTACATTTATGTTCACACACTCATTGCTAGATGTCGGTGCTCATACTTTTCATTGTAATATCCATGCTAGTTTATTTCCTTTTTATGCTTTCTTCTTGTGTGTTTGATAAACCTTAAGAAAAAACCAAAAAAATTAGTTGTAGCTTTTAGCTAGTTTTAATTTCTATGCTTGTAGTAGTAATTAAAAAGAAAACCCAGAAAGATTTCCTGTTCTTCTTTTACTTGTTGGGAGCTTTCCCGTGTAAATAGTTTTATTTCTTTTCTTTGGGGATCGATAGGAGAAGACCATGATTAAATTGTTGAAGTGACTCTTACATGCATTATTGTTGATTTAACCAAGAGTCCATATTTCCTTGTCTTCTCCTTTTTATTGAATGCTTGCAGATTCCAGCTTAGTCCAATGCACGTGCATTGTTATTATTATTCACATCATTCGGTCATGCAAGTGAAACGCAATTATGACGATATATGATATAATCATTGAGATGGGAGAAGATGGTATGAACTCGACCTCTCTTGTTTTTGTAAATATGATTAGTTCATCATTCCTGATTCAGCCTATTATGAATAAACATGTTTGCAATGACAATTAGAGATTATAGTTGCTTATGCCATGCTTAATTAGCTAGGAGCTTATAATGGTTTACCTTGCGTGCCAACATGCTATTAAAATGGTTGTGATGTGGTATGATAGGGTGGTATCCTCTTTTGAACGATTCGAGTGGCTTGACTTGGCACATGTTCACGCATGTAGTTGAAACAAAATCAACATAGCCTCTACGATATTTATGTTCATGGTGCATTATATCCTACTCATGCTTGCATTCGGTGTTGATTAATTCTAATGCATGTTCATGACTGTTGTCGCTCTCTAGCTGGTCGCTTCCCAGTCTTTTTCTAGCCTTCACCTGTACTAAGCGGGAATACTGCTTGTGCATCCAATCCCATAAACCCCAAAGTTATTCCATATGAGTCCACCATACCTACCTATATACGGTATCTACCTGCCGTTCCAAGTAAATTTGTATGTGCCAAACTCTAAACCTTCAAATATACATTCTGTTTTGTATGCTCGAATAGCTCATGTATCAACTAGGGATGTCCGTATCTTCCATGTTAGGCGGGTTATTCTCAATAGGAGTGGACTCCGCTCCTCACTCACGAGAAAATGGCTGGTCACCGGGATGCCCAGTCCCATGCTTTATGCAAATCAAATCAAAATAATTGCAAACAAAACTCCCCCGGGACTGTTGTTAGTTGGAGGCACTCGTTGTTTCGAGCAATCCATGGATTGATGCTTGTTGGTGGAGGGGGGGTATAAACTTTACCATTCTATTTGGGAACCGCCTATAATGTGCGTAGCATGGAAGATATCGCCATCTCTTGGTTGTTATGTTCACAATGAAAGTATACCGCTAAAAATATTATTCATCTCTATTTCAAAATCGAGCTCTTGCACCTCTACAAATCCCTGCTTCCCTCTTTGAAGGGCCTATCTATTTACTTTTATGTTGAGTCATCATCCTCTTATTAAAAAACACCAGTTGGAGAGCACCGCTGTCATTTGCATTCATTACTGTTACTTTACATTGAGTATGACTTGATTGGATCTCTTTTACCATGAATGACAATGTCTAGTCAGTCCTTGATCTTTAAAGGTGCTCTGCATTTATGTTTTGCGGTCTCAGAAAGGGCTAGCGAGGTACCATCCTGTTATATCATATCATGATTGTTTTGAGGAAGTGTTGTCATTCGAGATTTATTATTATTGCTCGCTAGTTGATTATGCCATTGATATGAGTAAACATGAGACCTAAGTGTTATTGGGAATGTGGTTAGTTCATAATCTTTGCTGAAAACTTGAATGCTGGCTTTACATATTTACAACAACAAGAGCAAACAGAGTTTGTAAAAGTTTTTCTTTATCACTTTCAGTTTGTCAACAGAATTGCTTGAGGACAAGCAAAGGTTTAAGCTTGGGGGAGTTGATACGTCTCCGTCGTATCTACTTTTCCAAACACTTTTTCCCTTGTTTTGGACTCTAACTTTCATGATTTGAATGGAACTAACCCGGACTAACGCTGTTTTCAGCAGAATTGCCATGGTGTTATTTTTGTGTTGAAATAAAAGTTCTCGGAATGACTTGAAAATCAACAGAGAATTATTTTGGAATATATAAAAAATACTAGAAGAAAGATCCACGTCAGGGGGGCCACCACCTGTCCATGGAGATTATTTTTGGAAATAATAAAAAAATACTGGCAAAGAATCAAGGCCAGGGGGCCCACACCCTAGCCACGAGGGTGGGGGCGCGCCTCCCCCTGGGCGTGCCCCCTGCCTCGTGGGCCCCCTGGAGCTCCACTGACCTCAACTCCAACTCCATATATTCGTGTTCGGGGAGAAAAAATAAAGGAGAAGGATTCATCGCATTTTGCGATACAAAGCCGCCGCCAAGCCCTAAACTCTCTCGGGAGGGCTGATCTGGAGTCCGTTCGGGGCTCCGCAGAGGGGAATCTGTCGCCGTCATCATCATCAACCATCCTCCATCACCAATTTCATGATGCTCACCGCCGTGCGTGAGTAATTCAATCGTAGGCTTGCTGGACGGTGATGGGTTGGATGAGATTTATCATGTAATCGAGTTAGTTTTGTTAGGGTTTTATCCCTAGTATCCACTATGTTCTGAGATTGATGTTGCTATGACTTTTCTATGCTTAATGCTTGTCACTAGGGCCCGAGTGCCATGATTTCAGATCTGAACCTATTATGTTTTCATGAATATATGTGAGTTCTTGATCCTATCTTGCAAGTCTATAGTCACCTACGATGTGTTATGATCCGGCAACCCCGAAGTGACAATAATCAGGACCACTCCCGGCGATGACCATAGTTTGAGGAGTTCATGTGTTCACCATGTGTTAATGCTTTGCTCCGGTACTCTATTAAAAGGAGGCCTTAATATCCCTTAGTTTCCGCTAGGACCCCGCTGCCACGGGAGGGTAGGACAAAAGATGTCATGCAAGTTCTTTTCCATAAGCACGTATGACTATATTCGGAATACATGCCTACATTACATTGATGAATTGGAGCTAGTTCTGTGTCACCCTAGGTTATGACTGTTACATGATCGATCGCATCCGGCATAATTCTCTATCATCGATCCAATGCCTACAAGCTTTCCATATATTGTTCTTTGCTTATTTACTTTTCCGTTGCTATTGTTATCATCACTATAAAACACCAAAAATATTACTTTTTCTACCGTTACCTTTTGCTATCGTTAACACTACTATCATATTACTTTGCTACTAAACACTTTGCTGCAGATATTAAGTTATCCAGGTGTGGTTGAATTGACAACTCAGCTGCTAATACTTGAGAATATTCTTTGGCTCCTGTCGGTGTCAAAACCGGCAGATCTCGGGTAGGGGGTCCCGAACTGTGCGTCTAGGCTGGATGGTAACAGGAGGCAAGGGACACGAAGTTTTACCCAGGTTTGGGCCCTCTCGATGGAGGTAAAACCCTACACCCTGCTTGATTAATATTGAAGATATGGGTGTTACAAGAGTAGATCTACCACGAAATCAGATAGGCTAAACCCTAGAAGCTAGCCTATGGTACGATTGTATGTTGTGATTGTTGTCCTACAGACTAAAACCCTTCGGTTTATATAGACACCGGAGAGGGTTAGGGTTACACAAGGTCGGTTACAAAGGAGGAGATATCCATATACGTATTGCCTAGCTTGCCTTCCACGCCAAGTAGAGTCCCATCCGGACACGAGACGAAGTCTTCAATCTTGTATCTTCATAGTCTAACAGTCCGGCCAATGGAGATAGTCTGGCTGTCCGGAGACCCCCTAATCCAGGACTCCCTCAGTAGCCCCTGAACCAGGCTTCAATGATGATGAGTCTGGCGCGCAGTTGTCTTCGGCATTGCAAGGCGGGTTCCTTCTCCAAATACGTCACAGAAGAATTTGAATACGAGGATAGTGTCCGACCCTGCAAAATAAGTTTCACATTCCACCGCAGAGAGAATAACGCTTTTGCAGATCTAATTTGCTGGCTTGTTTTGGCAACATGACGTTACGTCATGGCCCGGTGATTATTCGAACTGTTTCTTTCAACCAGCTCCACACATAACGCGAGGCGGTTTCGTGACATGTCTTGCTGAAGCGGAGATCGTGTTCCCCCAATTACGGGATTCTCATCAATATGGGCGTGGGTAACCCAACCGTGTTTAGGACTCCTAGATTATAGGCAGGTCCTAAACGGCTACGGAGAGGACGCTTGATATTCACCCTCTTTATAAAGGGACGGGGTTTTTGCTTTTTCTCTCTCGTGCTCAATCGAACCCTTCCTCTGCCTTGAGTTCTAACACCCAAAGCCCAGGTTAGGTGCTCCGGATCTTAATCATGTCCGGATCCAGCCTTCAAGGCCGATGGATGCCCTCCTCCGTGACGGAAGAGGACATTAAGAAGTTGAGGGAGGCCAGATACCTTACCGCCGAGGTTTCGCATCGGCTGCCTGCTCAAGGGCAGGCCGTCCCTACTCCTGAACCCAATGAGAATGTTGTGTTCATCTCCCACTTCCTCCGAGGTCTAGGCCTCACTCTGGATCCTTTCGCCAGGGGCTTGATGTTCTATTACGGGCTAGATTTCCATGATCTAGCTCCGGACTCCTTTCTCCACATCATGACATTTATTGTCGTGTGTGAGGCCTTCCTCCGTGTGACCCCTCACTTCGGCCAGTGGCTCAAGACCTTTGAAGTACAACCGAAGATGATCGAGGGGCAACATGCAGCGTGCGGAGGTGCATCAATAGGCAAGATGGCAGGAGCTCCATGGCTGAAAGGTTCCTTTCCAGAGGTTTCCGAATTATGGCAACGGGAGTGGTTTTACGTCACGGCTCCCAGAAGTGCCAAGTGGGTGGCTGCCCCCGCTTTCCGCCCGGGCCCCCACCACAACTGATGTCATGGATTAGCAGGGGTCTGAGCTGGGGTCCAGCCAAGGACGTGCCTATACTGCAAAGCCGCATCCGAGATCTCTTCGAGGGAGATTTTAATTTGGTTGCGGTAATACAAGTTATGCTGGTTCGTCAAGTCCAGCCTTGCAAACGCCGGCCCCTGCGCTTGTGGGAGTTCAACCCAGAGGGACCACGTGCCATTCAAAGTTTCCTCGGCCTGACGCACGAGGAGATGTACAAGTCATTCTTCGGACCTCAAGTGGAATGTCCGGATATCACCGAGGACGTGGGCCTGAGCAGTAACCGCGCCGCCGAACAAGTAAGAAATCCTCTAGCCGAACACGCTGTCTTTTATTCGAAGTTATTTCTGAGAGTTCGCTTTTTGACCAGGACTGGCTAACAAAGGCGAGGATGATTCGGTGTTTGGCCCCCCTCCCTGAGGGTTTGGAAAATCCGGTATTGGAGAAGATGCTCAAGGTCGCACCTTGCCCGGAGCCCTTGAAGGAAGATACCGAGGGAGATAATACGGGCGGACGCGGGCCCCCATCGCTATCCGCTCCAACCGAGGGAACGAGCGTCTCCACGAAGGAGGACGATCGGGGGAGGAAAAGGACTGCTTTCGAGGATCCGGAAGCCGAAGCCTCCAAACGGGAGAAGAGGTCTCCCACTGAGGGTCCCGCCTTGGGGGGTGCTTCTGCCGCACAGAGTCCGCGGGGGGATCAGCCCTCCAACGAGTCGTAAGTGATCCAAAATATTTCAATAGTAAGGTTATGCTATCTTTTTCCTCTGAGAAAATAACCACCGCATCTATCTCGCAGTTCGGGCCTCAGCCCCTCTCAAATGAGCTTGTCTTCGGGGGATCTTCTTCCAGAGATGATGGAGAGCGAAACGCCTCCCCCGGACTCCTCCGCTCCAGAAGCGGGCGACCCCGAAGTGTCGTCGCGGAGGGCCTCTCCGGATCCGGTGAGGCCAGAAGATAATCCCGTAGACCCCCAAAGTCCCCAGTGTCCGGCTCCTGAAGAGAGCATACGAAAGATTCTGGCACTGTCTGGTGTGCGGATGGACGTTCTGAGAGAGTTGGTGGGGAGAGCGGCCATCTCAGAAGAGCACCGTACGCTGATGGGTACGGTGATGGAGAGAATCTCGTCCGCTGAAAGCGGATTACATGAAGCCTTTATGAGTCTATTGACAGGCTTTGAGGTATGTGAGATAATATGTGATAGTACTGCACATGTTATAGTAGCCCCTGAGACTCTGGTTGTTGTCGATAATGGCGGCGAACAGAGGATAATATTCCCAGGCAATAACCAAACTGCCTTTATGTGCAGGTGGTGGGAGCTCCGGTGGCTAGCCGGACTAGGGAGTTTGCCCAACTAAAACGGCAACTGGATGCGGCAGACGCCGACATCGAGCTTGTTAACAAGAGGCTTGACGAGGCACAGGATAAGTGTTATTATCCGGTGAATGCCACATAATAAGAGCAGCATAATGCCAGTATCTTTAATATGTTGTGACTGCAGATGGAGCTGCCACCGTGGAAGCGTTGCGGGCGGAACTTGCCCGAGCCAAGGAACAAGCGAGGATTAGTAATGCAGCTGCTTTGAAGGCAGCCGAAGAGTTGAAAGCCGAGAAGGCCGCACATTGCGAGAGCCAGGAGAAGATGGCCAAGATGGCCGTAGAATTAAAATACACTGCCAACCGTTGTCGGTTCCTTGAAAAAGAAAACCGAGCGAAGGCAACGGACCTTGAGAAGGCCGCGGCGGCGGACAAAGACACCCGTTCTGCTATGAGAGCGGAGAAGGAGGAGCTGCGAGAAGCCGGGGATATTGCGGCTGGGAAACCCTTCATGTTACGGAGGAAGTTCGGAGATCCTCGGTATGCCCCTTTGGATTGGCTGTGGAGTTCGGCAGATGCGTATATGGATTTGGTGGCGAGCGCTGCCGATGCGGACAAGTACTTCCAAGGTCAGGCAGATCGTGAAGTTGACAAGCTGTTTTGGACGCAATTCCACGTTCCAGAGCATCAGCTTTCATTGACTGACCAGCTAGCCGAATGGGCCAAACTGAATAGGTTGTCCGGACTCGCCATGAGGTCTGTTGTGGATCAGCTATGGCCGGAAAGACCAAAGTCGAACAGCTATTTCAGCTTAGTGCAGCAGTTCCTTGATGCGGTGCCGCGCATTAATGCGATGAAGAGGTCGGCGTGCATAGAAGGCTCACGGATGGCCCTTGCCCGTGTTAAAGCATACTGGGCAGAGATGGACGCTACCACTGTTGCGGCGCAGGGATCGGCCATAGGCCGGGTGGCTGTCGAGCACTATTTAGAGGAGGTTCTCGAGGGTGCTCGTCTGATAGAGGCCCAGTGCTCGAAAAATATTATGTTTCAGTGATATGTATTGTAAGCACAATGCTTTTATGAATTTTTTATAAGGTTATTTTTATACTTTTGCCTGAAAGTAGTATGATGCCTTCTGTGCGGCCGTTTATGTATACTTGTGTATAACCTGAAAGATTGCAGTCGTCGTCTTCAACCCCCACGCATAAAATGCGGGGGTGCTCGCAAAAAACGTGTGTTCACACTTAACCCCACGTCTTGGTCCTATTAAGGAGGTGATAGCGTAGCGAGCGAGGCAACCGGACTATAATGCTTTAAACTTTCACTTAGCCATAGGAGTTTGACAGTGGGGCTACTAGATAGCCCCTGGTGGCTCCGCACTCTCCCGATCGCGGGGTGCATACATGCCTGGCCGGGAAACGTCCCTTCGTTAAGGCGGAGGAATTCTAACATTCACCGAGTGGTTGACCAGTCTCACGCTATATCATGACAGTCAGTTTTCGGCTTTCTCTACTGAGGTGCTCGTTCGGATGAACCAGGGCACAATCACAGTAGTTCTCCTGGTGCTACCTTAGCCGGTAAAGCGGAACATAAGGCACCAAAACACAGGAGCCGGGCAAACCCAACATTTGACCAAAGACAATGATTCGGAGCTGATGCATATAAGGCCAAACTCGCAACGCCGAACACTCCCTTTATGTGGAAGGTTAAATGTTCGTTACGGAAGTTATCGGGGAAGCCGAATATAACTTTTAGTAGCAGGGAGCCCGTGCAATGAGCCCCTGGGCCTGGCGTTACTCCTTTAAAGGTAATATTGCTATGGCAAATTTTTGTTGGGTCTATCCCCATTTCACGGATTGTATCCTGGTATATCAGGTTTATACTGCTGCCACCATCCATCAGGACTCGTGTGAAGTGGTATCCGTCAATTATTGGGTCTAATACCAGGGCAGCCCATCCTGCACGCTGGACACTTGCTGAGTAATCATGATGGTCGAAAGTGATCGGTTGAGACGACCAGTGGCAGGACTCCGCAGTGATAGGCCTTCGGGCGTATTTTGCTGGTGGTGCCATTTTGTTTCTGCCATTGATCGCGTGTAACACATTTACTGTTTTGACTTCTGGTGGAAATTTCTTTTGTTCCCCAGTGTCTTCCTTGAGAGGCTCATCCTCATCTTCGCTTGGTGTATCATCCCCCTTGTGTACGGCGTTTAGCTTGCCGAACTGCTTGAAGACCCAACATTCTCTGTGGATGTGATTGGCTGGTTTGCCAGGGGTGTTATGGACCTGACATATTTGGTCCAGAATTTTGTTTAGGCTGGAAAGTTCGTCTCTGGCGCCTTTAGGGGGGCGGCTTTTGCTGACCTGGCTGAGAGCTTTTGAATCCGGCGTTTACTGTCGTGCTCTTCGTGCTGTCTCTTTTATTCCGGCGTTTGTTATTGCTGTTGCACCGTGATTTCCCATTTCCATCTCTAACTTCAGATGTACTGGGGTCGCTGGAGCTGCATCGGGCTAGCCAGCTGTCTTCACCCGCGCAAAAGCGGGTCATGAGGCTTGTTAATGCTGCCATTGTTCTTGGTTTTTCTTGGCCGAGGTGTCGGGCAAGCCATTCGTCACGGACGCTGTGCTTAAAAGCTGCCAAGGCTTCGGCATCCGGGCATTCGACAATTTGGTTCTTTTTAGTAAGAAACCTGTTCCAAAGCTTTCGGGCTGACTCTCCGGGCTGTTGAGTTATATGACTCAAATCATCTGCATCCGGAGGTCGGACATAAGTCCCTTGAAAGTTTGCCCGAAAAGCGTCTTCTAGCTCTGCCCAGCTTCCAATGGAGTTTTCGGGGAGGCCTTTAAGCCAATGACGAGCTGGCCCTTTGAGTTTGAGTGGTAAGTACTTGATGGTGTGGAGATCATCTCCTCGAGCCATATGAATGTGGAGGATATAGTCCTCAATCCGGACCCCAGTGTCTGTTGTTCCGTCATATGCCTCTATGTTTACAGGTTTGAATCCCTCTAGAAATTCATGATCCAGCACCTCATCGGTGAAACATAGGGGGTGTGCGGCACCCCTGTATCTGGGTGTACCGCGTTGTTCGGATGTTTGTTGTGTTATATCGTATGCTCGGGCGCGCTTGCGTGGTCCATAGATGGATCTAGTTGTGCTGTCCTTTTGGTGCAAGCCCTCGTGTGAATCGCGTATTGTCTTGTGGGTGGCATTGTTTGCCGCTCTATGTTGGCCTTGAGGTCGTCTATCCGGCCAGGTGGCTGTTTTGATTTTTGGTTGTGAGGGGTCTGAGGCCTCCTCATCGAATTCAGGTAGCAACTTCCGCTTTGGGTAGCTCTTGGTGGGGCGATTGTCGTCGTACTTCGCTGCTGTGTTGAGTACTTTAGTCCATCTGATTTGGAGTGTGTCCTGCGCAGCCTTGAGCCTTTGCTGCTGCTTTTTCAGACTCCTCACGGTGGCAACATGCCTTTGACGGGCATTCTGCCGCTCCGGGTGTCTGTCCGGCGTTGTGTCGTCCGGACTATTATCTTTGACCGAATTGGTTTGTTCGGTTTGATTCTCCATATTGCCGTGGTCCGGCAGTGGTTCGCCCTGCTCCAACGTTGGTTTTGTGTTATAGTTATTTCTGGCGACGCGTGATTTGGGGCGGCGCTTGCACCACTGTTTTGACTGCTTCTCGAGGGAATAAGCCTTCAGTGCGTCCTTCCGTTCCTCGTCTTCTTCTTTTGGTGTATCCACCATGTATGCGTTGTATGATGAAGTGGACGTCCAGCGCCCTGTGGGCGGTGGTTCCTCTTCGCCTCCCGCATCATTGTCCATACCGTCGATGTCTTCGGAGTCGAAGTCGAGCATGTCGGTTGAATCATTGATAGTGGCTATTAAGTGGGTGGTGGGTGGGCGTCGAATTTCTGCGTCGTCCACATCCCAATCATGTTGGCCATGATATGGCCAGGGCTCTCCTGGCAAAGAGAGAGACTTTAGTAAATTCAGAATGTCGCTGAAGGGCGAGTGCTGAAAGGTATCCGCGGCGGTGAATTTCATGATCGGCGCCCAATCGGATTCGATTGGCAGGGGCGCGGATGGTTCGGGGTCCGGAAGAGAGTCCGACACCTTGGAGTCACGGGCTGCATGGAGATTTATGCTGGTGTTCGGCTCAATCACCGTTGAGACTGCAGCCCCTGAGGCAGTGTCTAACCACCCGTCCTCGATTGGCGCAGTTGGCTCCGAACTAAGGGTCAGAGCTGATGCGGGCGCGGCTTCTAGGGTACTGTTCGGTGGCAGAGCTAGGTCATACCCATCGCAACAGCGTGGCGTGCCCAGCTGTGGCTCGAATCCGTCGAAGATCAAGTCCCCACGGATGTTGGCCGTGTAATTCAAACTTCCAAATCTGACCTGATGGCCAGGGGCGTAGCTTTCAATCTGCTCCAGATGGCCAAGAGAATTAGCCCGCAGTGCAAAGCCGCCGAATATGAAGATCTGTCCGGGGAGAAAAGTCTCACCCTGGACCACATCGCTATCGATGATAGTAGGAGCCATCAAGCCTAACGGCGACGACATAGAGGAACTCACAATGAAAGCACCAATGTCGGTGTCAAAACCGGCAGATCTCGAGTAGGGGGTCCCGAACTGTGCGTCTAGGCTGGATGGTAACAGGATGCAAGGGACATGAAGTTTTACCCAGGTTCGGGCCCTCTCGATGGAGGTAAAACCCTACATCCTGCTTGATTAATATTGAAGATATGGGTGTTACAAGAGTAGATCTACCACGAGATCAGAGAGGCTAAACCCTAGAAGCTAGCCTATGGTATGATTGTATGTTGTGATTGTTGTCCTAAAGACTAAAACCCTTTGGTTTATATAGACACCGGAGAGGGTTAGGGTTACACAAGGTCGGTTACAAAGGAGGAGATATCCATATACGTATTGCCTAGCTTGCCTTCCACGCCAAGTAGAGTCCCATCCGGACACGAGACGAGTTCTTCAATCTTGTATCTTCATAGTCTAACAGTCCGGCCAATGGAGATAGTCCGCTGTCCGGAGACCCCCTAATCCAGGACTCCCTCAGATCCCCTTGTGTCGAATCAATAAATTTGGGTTGAATACTCTACCCTCGAAAACTGTTGCGATCCCCTATACTTGTGGGTTATCACTCGTCCGACTTCACTGAAGAATTTTTTACTTAATTCATTTTTTGTGTGCACTGTTCTGATTTTTGCAAACTTCCCCATTTCATGTCTCCAAACTATCTTTTTTAAATGTCCTTTTAACTATGTTTTTCCTAAATGCATGAACTGCTCGACAACACTCTTTGATATTGGAATTCTTGTACTTTTGAAACGTCTCTTTGTATAACTAGTTGGGTTTGGTAGTAAATCCCGTGAAATCAACACCCATTAGTCAAAAAACCTTTAATTAAAATGTTCAAAAGAAAACTTTAACTAGTACGTTGTTTGTAGAATGCAAGTAGCATTAGCAGTACCCACGCATGTTCTTCTCCAAACAAATACTAGTATATTTTTTACACAAGGTTGTGCTTGTTTTCACGCCACACATTTTCGTCCTTATCTGTACATCTTCTCTCCTAGAACTAACCAACACCACATGTTTATTCGTTGTTCTCCCTCCTCCTTTTAACTTTGTCTCTGCTCATGCTTAGCAACTGAACCCGCAAGCTAGAGATGATCATTTCCACTTTGGTTCAGGCGCCCGCATGACCATGGCCGGAGAAGCAGGATCTTGGTGATGCTAGACACAAGCAGCATCGTCCTCGGCCGTGTACACCCTACACTCCATCCCTGTCGGAGAAGACTGTATCTCTCGACCTGCTACTTCTTCATACTTCGACCTGCTACTTCTTCAGAGCCTGACCTGCTACTTCTTCATGCAAGATGGAGCACGACATGCTTGGCTTGGTGGGAAACATCGCTGCCGACGGCCATGGCAATAACAACTTGGAGAAGATACAGGCATGAAGGTCACAGCTTAGCCTAGGTAAGGTCGCCTCTCATGCCTCGGGCCGGTCGCCGAGTGTGTTGTGGGAGACCCACCGCCAGAACCTGGACGAACTTCTCCTGTGTGAGCCGTTTGACTGCTTACTCGAGATGGATGGTTGGGCTACCGTGTAGGCTAGGCCAGAGGCAAAACATCAAGGAGGAATGTGTGAGCCGTAGCTGGGAGGCCGCGCCCGTAGCGGTTGGTGGCCTCCTCGTCCAAGGCGAGCACTTGGATGATCTCGATCCAGACCCTTGTTGGGGAAGCTATAGGGGAGGAGCGGTGCGGCCTGGGGATGGTGGAGCAGCGCCCGCCGACGGTGGTCGGGAGGCCTCACGGAGCGGCTGGGCGCCATGGGGAAGGGCAGCAGCGCTTTGTGAGGAACAGAGGCGATGCGCCGGGCACGGGGCGGCAGCTCGTTGGGAGGCCGGGAGCTGCGCGCCGTGGGGCTGGGTGACGGTGGTGGCGCGCTTCGGGAGGGCGGCCGCGGTGGTGGTGCAATTCGGGACGGGTGGCGACGGTGGTGGCCTGATTCTGGGCGGGTAGCCGCCGATCGAGGGATGGGGGATTAGGGACGGGATCGAGGGGGTGGGGGCTAGGAACGGGATCGAGGGGATGCGGGTCTGGGATCGGATCGTGGGCGCACTGGTTCGGCTAGTTCGGGAACATCTCATCGGCCCCTTATAGGGCACGTCGTGATCCAAATAGTTATTCTAATGCTGAGATTAGAATAGTGCAACTCTCTCTCTCTCTCTCTCTCTCTCTCTCTCTCTCTATATATATATATATATATATATACATTGTTCTGATCACAACCTGAACTGCCTAAGTAACGCGCCTGAACTTCCCTCTGTATGAACCCGACCTTCGGGCTATCTTCGCAACTGTGGCTTCCCCCGCGAATATTCTGGTTAGTCGTTTTCTATATGATGTTAGTGTAATCTAGAAATGTTTTTTAGCAACTAAATACCGGTTTTAAATAGGAATCTCGCTCGTTGGCGGATTTTGTTCTTGGGTCGTGATGAAATTGCGTTTTTTGCAATTTTACTGTCTGAGTTGTTCGACCTGAACTTCTCCCGGTGCTAGGTTGAACTTCCGCTAACATTGCCCAAATGGGGCTTGCGACATACCTTTGGAAAGCTATGGACACCAGTATCATGACCCAAGTTAAATTTTTGGCAAAATGTAAGCGGTTTAAAAGCAGTTTTGAAAACCGCTTTTTCTTCATACAAAAAACGTGAATCGTATTTTTGATCGCATTTCTAAACCATTTATCGGAATGAGGCAAATAATATGGCGTTGGAAAGCTGCTGTAAAACCGCTCCTTCCACATGTTGAAAGTTTTCTCTAATTTCTTATGTTTAAATAGTAATTTGGAAAATCATAAAATTTCGCAAACCGAACAGCCCAGTTCGTATTTTCGATGTCATTTCTAAACGGTCAATCCAATTGAGGCAAATGATATGGTGTTGGAAATCTTATGAAAATGCGCTACTTTCTCTTGTTGAAAGTTTTTTCTAATTTTGAACGGTTTAAAAGTAATTTAGAAAACGGTACAAGTTCCACTGAGTTCGTATTTTTGAGCTAATTTTTTAACCTTACGTCCGAATGTAGAAAATGATATGGCATTGGAAAGCTTGAGGAAGTGCGAAACTTTTTGGTATATATTATTTCTCCAAATTCTTTACGGTTTTAAGTCAATTTTGAAAATGGATAAAAATGTATTTTCACCGTAATTTCTACAAACTTTATCGGAATGGGGCAAATAATATACCGTTGAAAAGCTACGGAAAATGCGAAACTTTTTCATGTTGATGGTTTTCTCTAATTCCTAGCCGTTTTCAAGTAATTTCGAAAACGGAGAGATCATTCGTTCTGCCTTTATCCCGAAACAGATTCTTCCAGAATGCACCGCGTGAAGAACTTGAACTTCTCGGCGTGTGTACCTAAACTTCACTCTGTTTTTTCACGTGCTTTTTTTGCTCGTAGCTCTCCATCCACTCACCGGAATTGAGCAAGTGATATACCGATGGAAAGTTGTTGTAAACACACAACTTTTTCGTGTTGATCATTTTTTTCATACTCGTGACGGTTTTAAAAGTTTTTCATCTGAAATTCATTCAGTGCAGTAGTTGAACTTCCTGTTGTTTTCACGTTGAACTTCTGTGAAGTACTTTCGCTTATAATTTTCTCATCCATTCCTGAGTGTTACAGAAATGATATTCCTTTTGTACAAACCTCTCTCATAATATATTTTTTAACTTTCTCCGACTGAGGACTTGAACTTACACAAATGATATTCCTGTCGTTTTCAAGTAATTTATAAAATGGCAAGATCATGATTTCTGCCTTCATCGCGAAAGGAAATGCACTGCGTGAAGTACTTGAACTTCTGTGGCAATTCTGTTTGAACTTCACTCTGTTTTTGACGTGTTGTTTTTTGCACATAACTTCTAGACCACTTACCGGAATTGAGCAAATGATATACCAATGGAAAGCTGCCGAAAACACGCAACTTTCTCGTGTTGATCAGTTTTTCATACTCATGATGGTTCAAAAAGAATTTTTTGAATACATAAAAACGTGTTTAAAAGGGTATACATGAAAATTTTAAACCTTTCATCGAAATGTAGCACATAATATACCGTTGGAAAGCTTATGAATAGCTGCAAGTTTTTCATGTAGATACGTGTTACAAATTCGTTATCGTTTGCGAGCAGTTTTTAAAATGGCAAAACAACGTTGTTTTTGCCTCTTTTTTACATGTAATTGAAGGTCGGACGTCTCGCACTAGAGATCTTGAACTTCACCGGGAGGAGCACGTGAACTTCTTGCAAAATACGTTTTAGTCTTTTAGTTTTATATTGTTTTATTCCTATGTGAAACACATTCCGTGGAGTTGAACTTCCCGTTGTTTTCACCTTGAACTTATGTCACGTATTTTTGTTCAACCTCTCTGAGAAGAATTTTTGAACTTTCTCGGGCTGAGCACTTGAACTTCTAGCAAAAAAACTTTTAGCCTTTGCTTTTTTCATTCTTTTTTAATACCAAATGCACACTTTGTAGTACGTGTACTTCTGGCAGTTATCAATCTGAACTTCTCCGTTATTTAAATGTGAACCTCTGATTTTTTTTTCTTGAAATGGGGAAAATACCATTTTTTGTATAATTTTGAACCGACCTGCTTTTTTATTTTAACTTCTTGGTTTATTTTTATTAAAGTTGAAAATCCTGGTTTTATAATTAACAAAGAACTTCTTCGTATTTTAATTTGAACTTTTATTTTTCATAACAAGTGTTCAATTATTGCCTTTTTCTCTTTTTTTACTGTTCACTTTAGTTTCATGATGTTTTACAATGGAACATTTTTGTAAAACCCTGAATTCACAAGGTTCACTTGTCAACTGATATTTTTCATGTGTTCAACTCTCAATTCTTGGACACCCAAGGTGTTATGTTTTTTTGAAAGCGATTTTTTTGAACTATCAGCGACAGAAACTATGAACTTCTCACCCACAGAACGTATTTAGTACTCCCCACACACACGGCACACAAAACTGATTATTTTTTTAATTTGTGAGTACCTGCAATTGGCGCACACACTGAACCTTCACAAGGATAAGGCTGAACTTCCTATTTTTAATTATGCACATGTTGAACCACTCTGTAACTTTAATTTGAACTTATATGTTTTTAGAAACTTTTTGAATTGGTTGTTTTTTAATTTCAACTGCTTGTTTTTTATTTTATCGTTTGCAATTTCCACGTGAATTACTCAAGTTTGTTCCATGGATTTGTCGCATTTTCCCTAGTGACTCTCTTTTTTTCTATTTGAACTTCTGTACATGCCATCAAGTGAAATCACCAAACATGAATATTGAACGGCTCTACTTTAAAAAATTGAACTTCTTGTTTTTTATTTTAGAAATGGTGAAATATTCGCTTTTAAGTGCTCTTTTCATTTTTGAACTGCTCTATTATTTTTTGTTTGAACTTCCTACGATCTTCTTGTGAGCGGATTTTCATTTTTTGACTTTTATACTACGAACTACTTCATTATTTAATTTTGAACTTCTAGTTTCCCTTATTTAATAACAAGTAAAATATTAATTTTGTATAATCATCAAACTGATCCTCTTTTTTAATTTGGATTTCTTGGTTTTATTTCTTTTAGTAACAGAAACATCCTAGTTTTTTAATGAACATCGAGCCACTCCGTTTTTTAAATTTGAACTTCTAGATTTTTTTATCCTTTTAGGTAGAAAAATTCATTGACGGGTTTGATTTTTTTGAACCCCCTGAATTTGGTTTATTATGTAAATCAACTTTTTCTGGAGGACAATACATGAACAACTTTGTAATTGTCACGATGTTACCTGTGAGATGTGCATTTTTACTCCTCGGGGATGCCCATATAAGCATCAGGAATTAGAGAACATGTACTTTTCCGTACATCTTTTTTCGAAAATGCATGCTTTTTCTCTATGCAAACTTCAACTTTTTTTATATACGAACTTCAGTAATTTCTACACACGAATTTTTTATAGTGTTACATATTTTGAAAATTTTCATTTCTTATATTTGAACTTTTTATCTTTCTCTTATATACTCGAAAAGAAAATGGAACCACCAATTTTTTTTGCACGAACACACATAAAGACACACATAGTTCTCGTAAGTATAACGTCAAACAAGTAGATGGCATCAACTCATACACAAGAACAAAGAAAATTACAAATCTCTACAATGGTTATACGTAAATAGAGAGGAGGAGATCTGCCGTAAGCATTTTTAGGAGATCTACGGAAGCATTATCTTCATACTTGCCGCAAGAATTTTGTTTGAACCGCCACAAGATTTTTTCTTGACCTGATGGATGCTAGAATATTTTAATTGCAAGTAGTAAAAACATTAGAGCAAGCATTGTTTGTATCAGTGAGATGGAAACTGTTTTTCTTGTTCTGTAAGTTTTGCATTTCTTCTTCTTTTCCACAAGTGTCTTGTACTGAGAGAACAACCTGAACTTCATTTATCTTTTTTTCTGGAAACACCTGATGAGCACACTTAATCAGAAATGTGAGAACACATGTTCTTTTTTCTTTTTGTTGTTTGCTCATAGAAAATCAGAGTGAGGTCACACACAAAATGAAAAAAAATCAAGAGAACAATCAGGGCGGATTTGTACTACTTGTTGCATCTGCACCAAAAAAATCCTCAAACTTCCGATGGAGATGGAGGAGAACGACGATGATAAGGCCGCGCTGGCCAAGAACATAGGAACCAGGGGGAGAGGTGTCGCACCGGCGGTTAGCGGCGATGGGGGTTGAGGGACTTTTCTGGAGCTTTTTTGGACGGACAAAAAATTCAGCGAGGCAATGTCGATGGACTACTCATGCGCTAGGCATTGGACTGCTTTGCTCGAGATGGATGGTTGGGCTGCTAGCGCAGGCATGGCCATGGGGCAGAACAGGGAAGAGGCACGGGTGGGTCGAAGCAGGGAGGCCTCACCCACTGCGGTTTGGTGGCCTTCCTCGTCCACGGTGAGCACCTGGACGCCCTTGATCCAGATCCTCGTTGCGGAGGAGCGTCAGGGAGGAGAGGTGGGCGGTGGTGGTCGGGAGGCCAGGCGAGGCGGCGCTGGTGCTGAGCGGCTGGGAGGCAGCACACTAGCGACGAGAAGAGTCGGGGGTAGGAGAGGACGAGAGCCGACTGAGGACCGGTGGTGGTGGCGGGAGGGATCCTGTGATTTGTGGTCGGAACGCGGCCGCGGGAGCTAGAGGCCGGGGGCATGACCGCGGCGGTTCGATCCGGTGGTTGGTGCGGGGGGAGGGGCGGCCGCCGCTATGGGGGAGAGTCGCTTGGGCGGTTGGGGCCGACGCGGTGGGCGGTGAGGCGGCGGCTGCAGCTGGGGAGTGGTGAGGAGGCCCGCCGGCCATGGGGGAGGAGGCGCGCGGCGGCGGGGATGGCGGCGGCTGGTAATCGGGGGAGAGTGAGGGAGAGGAGGGGAACGTGGGGTTCGGGTGGATTTTTTCTGTTTGGGCATTTTCCTTTTTTCTTCGCTGCGAGTTCAGGAGTTCGGGAATGTGTTGGTCGCGCCACCGTGATCCAAATAACTATTTCAATTCTAGGATTAGAATAGTATTATCCTATTAAGTCTGTACATGTTTACTTTTTAATTTTTTCAAGTTCATGTTTATATTTCTTTTTGGTATTATTTTTCCCATTTGATAGAAAGAAATGTAACAAAAATACGTTTGCATTAAAAAATTGTAAACATGTATCCAATTGTTTTGGCATGCATCCAAAAAATTCACAACATGTATTTAAAAATTGTTCAACATGCTTTTAGAAAATATTCGGCGTGTATTCAAAAGTTTTGTGTAAATTTATACTTACATTTCTATAGGAATGTTTTAATATACTAGTATCTATTATCATTACACAATAATTCTTATGCACATTGTACAATTTTCAAAATACACGTTGTCAATTTTTTAAAATATTTTTTATTTTCTAAATATGATGAAGATATACAATAATTGTGGGTGGTTCTTATCCTGAAAGAAGATATATGAATTTAAACAGTAATTTTTAGTACATAGTGAACTGTTTAAATCCACATATATTTTAGAAAAAGGTCATGTTTACCTTTTTAAGATGTACACAATAATTAAAGTAGAGTAAAGATTTAAAATACAACATAATTGTATCTTGATAATTATTGCAATTTTTATACAAGAAAATTTGTGTATCATGAGAACTAAACAGGAAATTGGAAAAAGAAACAAAAAATAACGATAGAGAGCGCATCAAGAAATTGCAGAGCAGTACGTGGAATTCGTCTATGTATAGTTTACTAATCCCTCCGTTCCACAATACATGCCTTTCATTTATCAAAATATAGATGTATTTAGACATGTTTTAGTATATAGGTATATTCATTTTTAAACAAATGAAAGTCAAGTATTTTGGAACGGAGGGAGTAGATAATAGTCATGCCCAAAACAGTCCAGTCAGGTCCCCTGAAAAAAAACATAGTTCGGTCAGGTGGCTAGCTCGTCCAAACAATTAACCAGGAGGTCCGTTGTTCAAATACTCACCGTCCAAATTATTTTCTTTGTTATTCTCTCTAGCAAACTGACAGGTGGGATCCACCGGCCTGTAAAAACGCATCAAGAAGCAGAGCGGCAATACGCCGATGTTGTCTATATAGCTTTCTAGCTACAATTTCCAACCAAAGCTTTGTTTGGCTGGGTGGACAAATCGTTGTGGTAGAAATCAGGAGCATCAGGTTAAAAATCCGTGTCCACATTGTTTGTTTTTCATGTTATTTTGCTGGCAAGGGTTTTCCTACATGATTAATAAGATATGGACTCCGATAAATGTCACATATGTGGCACGAAGCAATTTCACCCTAAAAATTTTTAGTGGCAATTTTAGTTGTGAAGCATGTCAATTTTGTGTTTGATGGCAAGTTTCAGTTTTTTTAGTTTTAATTTTTCAGATGGCAGTTTTAGTTGTCAAAATGTCAGGGCGGTGTTACTTCGTGCTGTGTGTGGTAGGGTAAAATATGAGGGGGCTTTTTGTAAAACAAATCCTCGGGCGCGGGACACCTAACTTCTCCTTACTCTCAGCCACCGGCATGTGGGTCACTGCCACACTAGAGTGCCACATGGAAGGGTGTATGCCAGAATACGAAAGGAGGCGTCGTATTTGTACGATCAGATAAGTTGTAGCACCGGTTTCATATATTTTGCAAGTTTAGATACCAAAATGACCGCGGTGAACAAGTAAAGGCACCTCTCATGTATTTAACTCTTACATTAGCTTATGATTTACCTGTCAATAATAATGTGATTGTGTAAATAAATGTTCATCAAATTCTGACCGTGAATAATCTTATATTTTGATTAGAAATTTGGTAAGTAAATTAAAGTGAAATTGGTTCAAAAGATAAGTAAATTAAGGTGATGGATTATCATATACATGAAATGTTGGATGAAGGAGTGGTGGGAAGAAAGGTGAAATGGAAACTTTACGTTTTTTAAAATAATAGATATATTTTTCTATAAACTTGATCAAAATCTAGACACTATATTATGGAAAGAAGGGAGTATGAAATAGATCATGTACACATTGTTTCAAAGTTAGGTGCGGGCCCTGCAATTTGCATCGTGAGTATGCCTGGGAGGCACTTTGCAAACTTCACTCTAAAGGAAAATCGAAAGAACACCTTTATCAGCAATTTGGAATGGTGATAATCATATATAGCTGCTGGACCATACGGAGACAAAAAATGATAGGTCTTCCACATCACACTTTCAGCCTTTTAAGAATTGCCGCAGAAATCTCAAAGACCATATTTTGTGTTGTTAACAATTTATTGATGTATGCATTGTCCTGATGCAGAGGCCAAAAATATTCCTTCTTTTCAAAAAATAGAATTGCCGCGGAAACCTCAAAGATCTTGTTCCAGTTGGATCTTGGATGGAGCCAGCAATCCCAATCCCACATTAGAGAGGGGGGGGGGGGGGGGGGGGAGGGGGGGGGGGGGGCGGGCAATTGAAAATATCAAAACTTTGGAGATGACCAAACACAAAGAACTAAGAGCATTTTCTGCATATATCCAAATTGGTGCCGAGGCTCATCTGCTCTCGGTCAGAAAAAAAATCAAAACAAATAATAAAAAAATTCAAAAAAATCCAAAAAATAAATGTGTGGTAGATAATTTGATACGTGAGGTCCGCTCCAAATTTTAACTCATTTGAACATCTGAGCAGCTCTTGGCAAGAAGACAAATCGGGTCATAACAGTGTGTGAAGAGTAAACTTTTTTACAGACCTCGATTTTGTCTTTTTCTCCGAGAGCTGCTCAAATGTCCAAATGAGTTGAAATTTGGAGTGGACCTCACGCATCAAATTATCTACCACACAAAAAACAAATTGGATTTTTTTTATTTCTTAGTATTTGTTTTGAATTTTTTTCATCAGCGCGGGTGCAGCTGAGCCCAGGAGCAGAAACGCCATGTCCTTCCCACATTTGTTTTGATTTTCCATTTTTTCGTTGATAATGTAGGAAATATAGGGGTGATAGCAAAAAAAATCCGTCACTGCCCAGTGACACACAAAATTAAGTAAAAGCATCTTCCCATAAAGAAATACTGATCCAACAGCATTTTAGTACCTGTACACTCTATATTTGCTTTTCTTTCATTTCATTTATGTGAAATTTTCCAGTCTTTTCCATTCGATCTTTGTCTCCATCTCATGTATCTCTACTCTATTATGCATATTACTTTTCTTTTGTTTCCTTTTGCCTTTTTGTACATAAACTTTACTTATATAATATAAAAACACTATGATCTTTTCCTACTGATTCAAGGGTCTTATTTTCTTTTGAAAAATCAAGCCTGCCCATCTCACTTGTAAAGTTTTTTAAATTGAAAGTAATAAAATACTACATTTTGTGATGTAAAAAGCAAGTGAATTTTACTACATATATGCACACGTGAGTCATGACACGTATACCTCTTTTTGCCGTTGGCAAACCATCATGTATAGAAATTGTACATGTTATGTCATCATGTGAAACCATGAGATCATTTGAGAAATGCACAAAGTATCTCCCGTGTAAGGTGTGGAGTCACTATCTTTTGTTTGCATTTTTGTTAGTATCATTTTGATGGGAGAATGGTAACGTTCGATGACATCATGAAGCTGCTTTGAGGACGAAGGTCGATCCAGTGGATGATGATTTGTAACCAAAAGGTATTTGCTTTCTGGCAAAAAAGGTTGGTATTGCTGAGCGTTTTTTTTTTGTTCCAACTTCCTGGTAAACAAAAGAAGTAATTTGGGCTAAAACCATGACAATAATTATGGCGAGTAAAAAGGTTCAGGTTGCGTTTGAACTTACCTCAACATAAGTTTTAATAGCTATCTGTCACCGTCGAGTCATGCGAAAATGCAAATTTTGAATTAGTTGCAGCTTGGATGAACATCAAAGAATTGAAAGGGTATATCTAAATAGCTAGTCTCCACTAACCTATTTCTCTGAATATGCAATGGATGGGAAAAAGGCCCACCTCAACCAGAGATGAGTTTTGGTGCTCAAGCTCCATGGAGCTCATTTAAAAAAATCAAAACAAATGTTTCAAAGTTTCAAAAAATCCTGAAAACGAAAACACAACACCATATGGATGTATACTGCATGTATGCAAATTTTCATGAGAATTGGTGATTTTGAAAACATTGAACAATTTGTGCATTGTTCACTATATAAACCAACGATTTTCACTTTTTCTATAGCTCGCAAATCAATGTATTTCTTGTCAAAGTTCAAATACATGTAGTATAGATCCATATTTTTTTGAAACTTTGAATATAATTTTTTTAATGTGCCAAATAAAGGGCTCCATGTATCCCGAGCACTAAATGCCGCACATGCAATCATGCATAGGAAAAAACATCTATATGCCAACATGCATGAGAATTTTCATTCTATTATGTTTATACAAATAAATATTTTACAACAATACAATAAATAATCACTAATGCAGAACTAGTTACTAGTGGCGGGCGACGGTGACCACCCGCCACTTGTATACATGTTACCGGTGGTGGGTGGATATTCTCAACCGCCACTGATGCAAGACCCTTCCAGTGCGAGCATGTCCCACACCCATTGGTAAGGTCGCCCAAGTAAAAAAAACTGCCACGACACATGACATCACATTACATTATAGTTGCATAGCATTACATGGATAAATTTATGTATCAACATTTGAACATGCGTCTTGTTGGAAATATGCCCTAGATGCAATAATAAAGTTGTTATTATTCTATTTTCATGTTCATAATTAAGTTCATATTTATATGCTAGAATTGCAATGTTCTTGAATGTAAGATTCGGAGGAAAACCTAGTTGTATGTGTAGAAAGATAAAGGCCAAACAGATCCCTAGTCGGGCCTCTGGACTAGCTCATGTATTGTTGATCTTGTGTACCAGGCCATGGGCATTGCTAGTGTAATAAGGATGCTGGAAATAATGAGAACACATTGTTAGGTTAATGATGGTGTTGGATAGACCCAACTTATGAAATACTACGGTATCATGTCACCAATATGTTATTGGTATTTTTAATATAAAGTGCTAACATTTACTTACGCACTTAGTGTTGGGGAACGTAGTAATTTCAAAAAAAATCCTACGCACACGCAGGATCATGGTGATGCATAGCAACGAGAGGGGAGTGTTGTCCACGTACCCTCGTAAACCTTTAAGCGGAAGCGTTATGACAACGCGGTTGATGTAGTCGTACGTCTTCACGATCGACCGATCCTCAATACCGAACGTACGGCACCTCCGCGTTCAGCACACGTTCAGCTCGGTGACGTCCCGCGAACTCACGATCCAGTAGAGCTCGGGGAAGAGTTTCGTCAGCACGACGGTGTGGTGACGATGTTGATGAAGCTACCGCAGCAGGGCTTTGCCTAAACACCGCTAAAGTATTACCGAGGTGGATTATGGTGGAGGGGGGCACCGCACACGGCTGGGAGAGATCTTTGCGATCAACTTGTGTGTCTAGAGGTGCCCCCCTGCCCCGTATATAAAGGAGCAAGGGGGGAGAGGCGGACGGCCAGGAGGAGGCGCGCCAGGGAGGAGTCCTACTCCCGGTTGATCGCAATTCGGACTAGAGGGAGAGAGGGAGAGAAGAAGGAAAGGGGGGCGCCCCCCTCCTTGTCCAATTCGGAATTAGAGGGAGAGGGGCGTGCGGCCTGCCCTGTCCGCCCCTCCTCTTCTCCACTAAGGCCCATCTTGGCCCATTAAACCCTCGGGGGGGGGGGGGGGTTCCGGTAACCCCCGGTACTCCGGTAAAATCCCGATTTCACCCGGAACACTTCCAATATCCAAATATAGGCTTCCAATATATCGATCTTTATGTCTCGACCATTTCGAGACTCCTCGTCAAGTCCGTGATCACATCCGGGACTCCGAACTTCCTTTGGTACATCAAAACACATAAACTCATAATATAACCGTCATCGAACTTTAAGCGTGCGGACCCTACGGGTTCGAGAACTATGTAGACATGACCGAGACATGTCTCTTGTCAATAACCAATAGCGGAACCTGGATTCTCATATTGGTTCCTACATATTCTACGAAGATCTTTATTGGTCAAACCGCACAACACTATTGTTCTCTTTGTCATCGGTATGTTACTTTCCCGAGATTCGACCGTCGGTATCCAATACCTAGTTCAATCTCGTTACCGGCAAGTCTATTTACTCGTTCCGTAATACATCACCCCGTAACTAACTCATTAGTTATCATGCTTGCAAGGCTTATAGTGATGTGTATTACTGAGAGGGCCCAGAGATACCTCTCCGACAATCGGAGTGACAAATCCTAATCTTGATCTATGCCAACTCAACAAGTACCATTGGAGACACCTGTAGAGCACCTTTATAATCACCCAGTTACGTTGTGACGTTTGGTAGCACACAAAGTGTTCCTCCGGTATTCGGGAGTTGCATAATCTCATAGTCATAAGAACATGTATAAGTCATGAAGAAAGCAATAGCAGTAAACAAACGATCAAGTGCTAAGATAACGGAAAGGGTCAAGTCAATCACATCATTCTCCTAATGATGTGATCCCATTGATCAAATAACAACTCATGTCTATGGTTAGGAAACTTAACCATCTTTGATCAATGAGCTAGTCAAGTAGAGGCATACTAGTGACACTATGTTTGTCTATGTATTCACACATGTATTATGTTTCCGGTTAATACAATTCTAGTATGAATAATAAACATTTATCATGAAATAAGGAAATAAATAATAACTTTATTATTGCCTCTAGGGCATATTTCCTTCATTCTCCCATTTGCACTAGAGTCAATAATCTAGATTACATAGTAATGATTTTAACACCCATGGAGCCTTCGTGCTGATCATGTTTTGCTCATGGAAGAGGCTTAGTCAACGGGTCTGCAACATTCAGATCCGTATGTATCTTGCAAATGTCTATGTCTCCCACCTGGACTTGATCTCGAATGGAGTTGAAGCGTCTCTTGATGTGCTTGGTTCTCTTGTGAAATCTGGATTCTTTTGCTAAGGCAATTGCACCAGTATTGTCACAAAAGATTTTCATTGGACCCGATGCACTAGGTATTACACCTAGATCGGATATGAACTCCTTCATCCAGACTCCTTCATTCGCTGCTTCCGAAGCAGCAATGTACTCCGCTTCACATGTAGATCCCGCCACAGCGCTCTGTTTTGAACTGCTCCAACTGACAGCTCCACCGTTTAATATAAACATGTATCCAGTTTGCGATTTAGAATTGTCCGGATCAGTGTCAAAGCTTGCATCAACGTAACCATTTACGATGAGCTCTTTGTCACCACTACAAAAAAATACACTTCCGTGATGATACGTGTTTGTCACATTAGGTCGTGTTTTTTGTCATGCATGTACATCCATGACGATTTTATGACAGAATCAAGATAGTCATACATGTGCTGTCGTAGAAGTGTTCTATGACATTACCAAAATTATCGTCATGGAAGTGTCCAATTTCATGACGATAAATCGCGCGTCACAGAAGTGCTTTCATCAAGGGTGACCGACACGTGGCATCCACCGTAACGGAATGCCGTTAAGCTATTGGGTCGGGCTTTGGATCCGGTAACCCGTTAACAGCCTCGACCAATGGGGATTTTCCACATGTAAAATCATCATTGGCTGGAGGAGACACGTGTCAGGTCCGCGTTGGCACAGGTGTCACTCATCCAATGGGCGAGACGCGCCTATGATATGTTGACACGTGGACCGGCCCCATAAAGTTTAAATGGGCCGGCCCAACTGAAGGCCCATAAGATTTTGCGGACCATAATGGGCCGACCCAGCAAAAGACCCACGAGATTTTGCGGACCATAATGGGCTGGCCCAGCTAAAGGCCCACAAGATTTTGCGGGCCATAATGGGCCGGCCCAGGTAAAGGCCCACAAGATTTTTGTGTGCCATAATGGGCCGGCCCAGGTAAAGGCCCACAAGATTCTTGCGGATCATAATGGGCTGGCCCAACTCAAGGCCCACGAGATTTTGCCGACATTAATGGGTCGGCCCAGCTATAGGCCCACAAGATTTTGAGGATCCTAGTAGGTCGGCCAATTAACTGGCTACCATGTTTTGGGCCAAATGTCGTCCCATATTTGATTCGGTCCATTAATGGTCTGCCACGCTCCGGGCCTAATAGTGGCCCATATGAGATCCGGCCCGTTAAAAGCCTACCACGTTCTGGGCCAAATTACGGCCCAGATCAGGTCTGACCCTTTAAGAGGCTTTGGGCTCAATTATGGCCCATATCAGATTCGGCCCGTCAACTGGACACTATGCTTTTGGGCCCACTTGCTAAAGGCCCACTTCCTCATATTAGTTTTGGCCTATTAAGGGCCCGTTTAACATTTCGGCCCTATATTAATTTCGGCCTATTAAAAGCCCGTCATATAGTTGGGCCTAACTATGGCCCGGTTTGCATCCGGCCTTCTCGCAGCCGATATCTGATTGGGCCAAACAAGGACCGAGACAATTGTGGCCTGTTAAAAGCCCGTGATTTGATTCGCACAATCATGGGCCAGGGTTCATTTCGGGCTGCTGCCGGCCCGTGAGCTGTTCGGCACGTTTCAGGCCCAACCTACATCGTGATTGCATGACGGACCGATTATGTACCGTAATTTTACGGTTTGGCCGGTTTACTGTGAAGACAGGATATATATACAGTAAAATAACTGCAGCATCGTGAATAAGAAAAAACCTAGACTATACAATAAAGAAATTACGGCATATTACATCCACTGGGCATCAAAGTTTGCCACTATGATAATAAAGCACAAGCAGACAGCAGATTACATACACTGGGCATCAAAGATCACCACCAGTGCAAATAAACACGCTGACAAAATAATATACAAAACCGACAACTCTTCAATAGAGTTCAAGAAAGGTTAGCCCTATTGGGGAGCTGCAACGCAAGTAGCTGAGCAAGATGATGAGACTGCGCTTGTTCAATACTTATATCTTCCTCACTCTGAAAGATAAACAAGCAGACAGATGAAAGGTTTTGCACATAAAAGTATCAGTGCTGGCAATTCATCACATTTCTTACTGACGAATAAAGTGACACAGTTTAAAATTGCATTAACACAATATGGTATTGTTCAGGTCAAGACATGGCAGGAAATGACATTGTCAAGGAGTTGGTAGCTTCAGGACACCACTGGATTACAGATCAAGAACTCATAAGTATCAATGGTTAGTGTGCTGTCAATTTATACCATTTCAGATTGGCAAATAAAGAGACGGTTTAAATAATAGTAGAATGATATGACATTGTTCATAGTTAAGACATTGCAATATGACATTATGCTGTGGTGGGTAGGTTCACCACACCACTGGATTACGGATGAAGAACAGAAGCATACATGCAGTGCAAAAGAAGATCACTTGCTCTGTATAGTTTAATTTACATGGTATGAAGAAGGAACTTGGCTGTACAACTGAAAACTTAAATTGAGAAAGGACAAACTTTTGTTTATGAACTACATAATAAACTTTAAACAAGCAATTTGATGCAAACACCAAAAATAAACAGCTGTTGCAGTCATGCCTAACTAAATATATACAACAAAGTTTGAAGGCTTGAGATGGAAAAACTTACATTATTGGTGAAGATAGACTCTATAAAGGCCTTGTCCATGCTGATGGGGGGCAATTCAAGAAGTTTACCACAGAATCTTCTTCAAAAGCATTGCCTTTATTCTACATTTTGTTAAGAGTAAATATAGATGTGATAATATACGAAAAAATGGAGAATATTTAAGATAAGATGAAGAGTTATGCTACATAACCAAGTAGCTATAAATGTAAGTGCAGTGATACAGGCAAAAGGTACAGCCAAGAGCAATGCACAGCTAAACTTCTTCAGTACCAACCTTATGGTAAGAGTAAGTATAGATATGATGTGTAGAAAATGGTGGGCAAAGGAAAATAAGCTGCAGAGTGATGGTACATGAACAACTACCTGTCATTATAAGTACACTAATAAAGGACAACATGTACTTACAAGAACAATGCAGAGCTAAAAACATTGGCATTGGATATATTCTACACTAATGTAACCATTCATACAGATCAGATAATTTGGAGCGAACAATTGATAAGCAAGCTATCATGCATACTGCTGTCACATAATGAACCAGGTATGTATGCAAGTATAGTGATACAGGACAACAGGTACTAACAAAAGCAAAGCAGCGGGCAGCATATTTGCGATATCCTGTCGTTCTTGTCAAACGGAATTCTTCTTCTAGCAGATTTCCTGCAAAAAAGATCCGTAAGGCACATGCGGAAAAGTAGAAGTTCAAATTGTCATGTGATTTCATAGACAGTACCTCATCCTGGGAACGAGACCAGTGCATAACAAGGTTTTTCCATTCAATGTCTTCTAAATTTAGCACAGGAGACTTCATCGGAAATTCGTTTATAGACTTGCCATCAAAGTGTGATTTTCTCAGGTAACACGATACTGCTGCAATGCTTCCTTGAAAAGCACAAGCAAGCTTTGCTCGTCATGACTATCCAGATTGACCCTCGCCTAGTTACAACAATGTAATGTAAATCATTGATGTGTTCAATCAGCAGAAAATAGGAAAATAATAACCATGAATAATAGCACTTACACATAAGTTGGACAGGAAGATGTGAAAATGGTGTTTGTCTTCACAATAATCTTCCCATGATGGGAATATATGCACGTAGTCCCTAACAACATTGAAAGCATTGTCTTTTAAACTGGAAATAAATGGAATGGGGTTCCAATCTGTAGGAATTCATCGTCTCTACAGTTGGGATAGGTCTTCGGCCGGTGGACTTGCTGTACTTTTTGCTTGAGTGGGATTTTTCTGTGGTACAGCTGGTGCTATGGCAAATGAAATCGGTATACCTTTTGCTGGAGTGCAGGTCCTGTGTGATGGGGCTAGTGGTGTGGCCAGTGAAGTATGGGTACAGTCTACTGGAGTCGGTCCTATGTTTTGTGTCACTGGTTGTACAGCCAATATAAGTGGGGTGTTGTCTGATTTCTCTGGAACCACCACGTTTTTCAAGGACTTTGCTGGTGCTCCTTCAGGTTCAGCAATCACCCTCTTCCTTTTTGATGTCTGATGCACAAGAACAGCATTTGAGTGGAAAAACATGGTATGATGACAGATGGAATATGTATTGATAATGGATGGGCATGGCATCTCGACATATATGATGAGTAAACTAAGTAGATGGTGGTGCAACAAAGTAGAAGAAATGCAAGACAGCATATGCAAGATACCCGCAATCAATAAAACATTGCCAAATTAGAACAGGCACCTTGATGGGTGAACAGGACAGGCCATCTGCCTTTGACTCCTCCAGGTTAGAATAGTCATTAGGATCATATTCTGAACAAGAATCAACAGGTGGGGAGCGTATGAGTTTCATTGCATCCAGAATGGCACTCAATGCCTTGGTGCCAATTTTGTAAGTCATTGCAGTGTTTAGCTTCAAGAGTGGACTGCTGCTAGTGCGACACAAAGCAGCTACACAGATCATAGTGTAGATATAACGAGAAAACCTTAAGCATCAGAGTAAAATCAGCAAAGTGGAACTTGCTGGAATATATGTGCTAGTATTGCTGGTACGACTAGAAAGGCTTTGGATACCAACTATCTTCAAGTGAAGGTGCGGTACTGTTAATATCAGTGTAACCCTCAAAGGCGACACAGCTCCCCGCATTTCCTTGCTATTCTTATAGGATTCAAGTGGGCAGGCCACTACAAATCCTATTCATATGTTTACAAGACCCTATGAATCAAAGAGGCTCAAAGTGTCCATCACAACCGACCGTATAGACCTCTACACTGCAAATGTCTCTGCTCATCTTCAGTACAAGGAACATACTGTACTACTATCATACTCCCTCTGTTCCAAAATATAAGTCTTGGTAGAGATTTCCACTATGGATCACATACAGATGTATCCAGATACATTTTAGAGTGTAGATTCACTCATTTGCTCCATATGTAGTCCATGGTGGAATCTATACAAAGACTTGTATTTAGGAACGGAGAGAGTACATATTAAAGAAGAACGGAAGAGGAACATGGTAAAGAAGAGCAAGCAGATTTTGGATAATAAAATGTTGGTTGCGCAGTGCCCACACATGATGAACCAGAGCGCATTAAGAATGCAACTCCCAGCTGTCTCTCGACCATTTCAGGCGGTTGGATCATGATCCTACGTCTCCTAACCCTTCTTCTTCCTTGTCTCTATTTCTTCCCATACAGAACACCGCACGGGCCGCCGGCTGGACCACCGGCCCCCACTTCCTGTGTTCCTCCGCCACCCCCGCCCCAACCCCACCCGCGTCGAGTTTTCTTTGTTCGGCGAGGCCCCACAACCACCCGAGCCCCTTCGATCGCACCGGCGAACTCCGGCGAGCTCTGAAAAATCGACTGACCCAATTTTGAAATTTAGTCTACTGTGATTTAACTAGTGTGGAATATAAAAGGGGAAAACCATAAGCATTGGGAGTATAGTGTTGAGCGTGCCATGGAGGATCTGAAGGTGCAAACCGGACAAAGGCAACTTCGCAACCAAGACAAGAAATCAGAGTAAAGCAGTGGCGATCTATTTTCTTGCTGCGATAAATAAGTTGAGCAGATACGAAAGAGTACCGCCTCTGGTGCGGCGCCGTGTATGCATCTGCTGAGAATTTGATGGTGCTACGGTAGTGATGGCTGTCGGCGGCGTGGAAGCAGATCTAGGAGGGTAGACGGTGGCGGCGGGGCGCGGTGGACGAGACGGTCGTAGGAGCGGCGCCGGCAAGGTGGACGACGGCGGGGATGAAGCGAGAGGACGGGATGCAAGGATCCCGGACCGAAGCCGTGGATGAGAGAGGTCAATCTCTTGTAATGGACGGCGGCGTCGGGGTATCAGCTCCGGCATGGTGGAGGACGGCGGTGGATGGGGTGGCGGATGGCGGCGGACGGAGGAGGGTGGGGTGGAGAGGGTGTTTTGGCGCCCACGGAGTACGAATGGGGAACCATGTATTCAGGGCGCGCTTGTCTCAAATGCGAGGAAATTTACAAACTTAGCCCCCGTTTCAAATTTCTACTACATCACAGCAACATTAGTCGGTTGGGGATAGGACGGTAATCTCGCATACACCAAATATTTGCCGACGAGAGTTTGTTTTTGGCGCCCACCGTGTATGAATATGAATCGGGGAGGGAGTCGATTTCGGCCGAGGACACACTGTGTTTTGGCGCCCACCGTGTATGAATCCGGGTGAGAGGCGGCTACGCCACGTTTGGGTGAAATTACAAACCTACCCCTATCGAAACCTATAGAAATCCAGCAGATAGGCTTTGCGTGGCAGGGATAGGCAGTAGTGATTTCCATCTCGCAGATTTTGGTTTTGGGCAGTTACTGCGAGTTTCCCCGCTTCATTCAAATTTTGCAGAGTGCATGTTTACCATGCCAACTCAATTCGAATCCCGTTTGTATTCTATTTTTTTCGGGCGGGATCCATTTTCAATTGGAATTACATTCTATATACATCATTTTTTTATATACTTTCAAAAGCACAACACCATTTATACATAAATATGGTTTACAAATGGCATGATCTCAGATTCATAAGGTTGTATCCATCAATTTGGATTTTCAAATATTTGAAACCACTTTATGTTGAAATCCAATGTATGCATTCCTCGCTAACTGTCTCCAATTAATGTGTGTTTCATGCGGTTTTTTTTACTTCTCAAACATGTATAATGTGTTTCACACACGCAACATATAGTGTAATCCCGTTTAGATATTAATTGCATATAAACCATGCATTGTTTGTAATTGAAGAATCTATGGATCACCAATATTGATAAACTATATAACATTACACGTGTGCCCAAATTCAAATGAATATGCATGTTTGATACACCAATTTGCGTTATGATATTATCGATGTCATGATCTCCAGTTTAAATATTTGAATCCCCTTTAATCCAGATATTCGTCTCATATAGCTATCACTCATGCTTATATAGGACTATCTCTCTAGACCTATACGCGTTCATTGTCTCTCAGGTATCTCTCGTGCTACCTGTATGTCGACAATGATCTTTTATCTTCGTAACACACTGACGGTACTCTCTCCCTCGACCTTCATCACTCTATCTCTCTCTAAGTATATCTCGCTCCCTACTATGTGTCTCTAACTATGATTCTCCATGTGGAATCTCTTTCTCTCACACAAACACAAAACTTTGTCTCCCGGGGTCTCATTTCTCTCTACTATTCCCATGTGTGCCACTCGCACACCCCTCGTACAGAGATGTCTTTCGCTCCTTAGATATGAGAACCTACGACTCTTCCTCTTCAATATCTCTTTATCACACACAAACACAAACTCTGCCTCCCAGGGTCTCATATTTCTCCATTGTTCTCTTGTATGTCGCTCACACACACCCTCTCTCCCTAGAGATATCTTGCGTTCCCTCGTATGTCTCTCTAGCTATCACTCTCGTTGTGAAATATCTTTCTCTCTCGCAGACACAAAACTCCGTCTCTCTGGATCTCATTTCTCTCTGATATATGTTTGTATGTGACTCACATGCACCCTCTCTCTATCTCTCTCACACCCACACACATAACCCAGCCTTCTGATCCACTCGACTCATATCTCTAATGCACACTAGCTAGCATCTTTATCTTTCTATTTATCTGTTTCTCCATCAACCTTGTTTCTCGCCCTCACTCTTGATTCCTATCTCGCACACTACATATGTTTCTCTCTACATGCAGTCAAGTGCCCTCTGACACACATATATAACTTCACCCTTTGAACCACCCGACAGTCATCTCCAACACCCAAACTAGCGGATGTCCCTCTAGCTAGCATATCCATCTCTGTATCTATCTGTAGTTTCTCCGTCAACATTTCTTTCTCGCACGGAGTCTTGCTTCCTATCACCCACACTATATATGTCTCTCCATACATATGCATTTATAGGTTGGTCTCTTTTGCACAATCGTTGCGCCTCACTCCCTCTGCTCGCCATAGATGCATGCTCCAGCCCACGCCACTATCTCTTAAAGACAAAAACACATGCTCAATTGTCGGGCCTTCTTCCCTGCATTCTCACATGCATGCATATTGTCATACCGATCCGTCTCTCCCATGTGGTTGATCTTATGACTTATGTCTTCTTTCTTTTATCTCTATCATGCGCGCACGCACACACACACATCCCACGTATACATGTATACCTCTCACACATGCACGTTCAAGGTCTCTATGTCTCCATATGTAGTTAATTACCCTCAATCCTAACGCCACATCGAATTGTTCTCCTCTTTTGTGCACATAACTTCCGCCTGGATGGGTAAAACACACACTTCACACTCACACTTAACAATCTCCTTCTAGCTAACCCCCCCGCCTCTCACTCTTCCCCTATATCCCCGAAACCAATAAGACCATCCCTTTGTTTAATTCCCGCCTACATGCACCATCGATATATAGTAGTCTTCCTTGGTGTCTCTCGAACAAACACGTTCTCTCGATGTCGACTCCTCTCATGCGCACACACCTTCTCTTCCCCCTCTACGGGCATTTTCTCTCTCGCACCCCATCGTTGGTGGCCTCTGCCATACACATCACCTCTCTATGATGAAGCCATGCACACTTATATTACATCCGCCATAGAGGACCCCGCGACACACACACAAGCACACACACACACACACGCACGCACCCCCCCACACACACAAAGACTCCATCTCTCTCTCTCTCACACACACACAAACACACACACACACACACACACACACACACGCGCGCGCGCGCATGCACGCACCCCCCCCCACACACACACTAAGACTCCATCTCTCTCTCTCTCACACACACAAACTAAGACTCCATCTCTCTCTCTCCTCTCTCTCTCTATCACACACTAAGACTCCATCACACACACACATGCTCTAGGCGGAGCATTTGTTCCTACCACCCTTCATCCAACCTTACCCGTATGATGAACAATCACCTTTGTTTACTTGCATAACATGGACAAATTCCACTTTACTTTAGTAGTTAGCAAACTTATCATATGTACCCTTATAAAAAAATGAGTTGGCGGTGATGGTGTGCCTGCCATCTTGTAATACAGACCGTATGATCTATATCTGAGGATAGAAAGCAAACTATGATAATTTTACAAAAGATACCCGCACCTCTCTCCACATCATTATCTCCCACAACCTCATTGCTCAACAATTAAAAAAGGAATAAGTCTCTGGAACAATCTAGCATGCATGGTGGCCGTTGCCGCCTGCCGGCGCCGTCCATCCCCATGCCTCCACCGATTTCGACCACCAGTCACCACAACGCTCCACTCCTCCTCGCCTTATTCTCATCTTTCATTTTTTCGATGACATTCTCGAGATACCAGTTTTCTGATAAAATTCTCGAGATATCATTAGTTTTTACACATGGGATTACTCCTGCATGGGTCAATCACAACAGGTGTTTTGTAAAAAAAATGCATATTGATGTTCCCTGCAATGCATGAGAATCTTGCTTGTAATTATATAACGCAAATCACGAGCAGGAAGTGACATTTTTTTGACACAACCACGTTAACATGGCCACGTAAATCACTAGCTAAAGTAAATACCATTATACTTATATCCCGATGCAAAAGGTTGAGTACATGTCCGAAGAGTAGAGTCGCACACACGCACTCTGTCTCTCAGAATCTCTCACACACACCAGTTACGTGACGCCCACTTAAGCAGACACGTATGTTACAATTTGTGCACCCGCGGGTACATGTGATGCTGCGTATTTATTTAAGCCGGAAGGCGAACCCAAACAGTAGCTGCATTCATTCCCCTCCCACCGCCTCTTCTCTGGTCACCGTCCCCCGGTAGCCATGGGCCGGCCGAAGGTAACAACATACGCCATACTCCTGCCAGAGTGGCGCTTTAATATGGAAATTTTAGTGGTCATGCGTGCATCTTTTTGTGCTAGCACTCCTATATAAGGGTTGACCGGTCGCTTCCCACGGACGTGCGCGGGCGGTGGAAGAGGAAGGAGAAGGGAAGCGGACTGTGGAGTAACGTTTTTACCACAATTTCTTAGGAAACTGAGTGCAATAATTGAGTAGTTTTGCAAACTACCAGTACTACATCTGAAACGGTTCAAAACCTATACTCCCTTGCCAGCGCGCGCTTCCCGCATGAAACGGTCAGCGTCGCCCTGGAGCATCAGTGCCGCATTAATGCCCGGCCAGAGCGGAGGCGACCTCTCACTGGCCCCGGCTTTGAAGTGGCGCGACGGCCGAGAGAGCGCCGCTTCCCGGTGCACGCGACTGCTCCGCGTCGAGACTGGCCATAGGCCCTGTTTGGATCCATGGGTTAGAGTTAGTTTGAGCTAGTTGGGGCTTAAATAGGCCTAAATTATCCAAGCATGAGGGTTTAAATTGGAGCAAGTTGCACCAAACCCACCAAAAAAACTATCCCACCCAAGAGGTGCTAACTGGAGATAGTTCTCATTGGGACCACTGAAAAATCACTTTTCTCTCTCCATGAAGTGCATTTATTGTCAATCTAACCCTGTCACCCAAACACCTCTTTGGCTACAGTTAGTTCAGGGTTAGTCATGATTTAGTCTAACCTCTAGCTAAGTTAGAGTATCAAACAGGAGCAGTATAGGACATGCAAGTTGCTCAAAGCATACAGGCAAATTCGTACGTGGAAGGATTTTTTTTCTTTTTGAAAAAGGAAAGTGAAAGGAAATTTTTTTTAGAATGCTCTTGGCATGTCGCTAACATGTGATAGTTAACCGGCCTCAATAGATGGCAGAAACGCCAGCCCACCGCACTTTGATAGAGACAAGGAGGGAGAAGCGATACAGGCTGCTGGATTATTAGAAATAGGTGTCGCACAGAAGCCAAGAAATATGGTGAGAGCGTGGGTTAGCCATGTACTAGTATGATGTAACTACACTGGGCTGCCGTGTTTCGTACTCTTCCAGTCCATTGTGGAGACGGTTGGTTAATTTTATATCACTGAATAATATTAAATATTATGAGTGCAGACGCTCCACCATGAGGTTCCTTGCTCCTTCTCGGTCGTCCGGAATCTATGTTCTTCCACTCTATTTTTTTACGTGAGCTTTGTTCATCCTTTTGCCAACACGCGAGACATCTAGCATCAAGGTGCACATGTTATGCAAGGATCGTTCCATCTATATGAAGAACACGTGGGACTGGAACTACGAGACGGACATGTACCCAGGAGTGGACGTACGAACCTGAGTAATGTAGCGCAGTAAGTGAAGTAGAAAGGCACAAATGGTATGAACATGCGTGGCATATAGGGTGTGTTTGGTTGCGTTCTCGTCTCAGCATAGTTGTTCCCTCTTCATGCATGCTCAACTCAACACCCCTCTTCATGCATGCTCTCTTCATGCATGCTTCTAGTGTATTTGTGCTAAACTAATGTGGACTCATGCACCCTCCATACACTCTACCAAACACCCAAAAGTAGGTCGAGAAGGGAATTCTTGGGCGGCATTTGTCTCTTACTATGTACTACCACTAAATGTTGTACGTGCAATGCACGGTGATGTTATGGAGTACGTGCCTAAGTACTCTACTACTACTATATTAGTTGGAGGCACATATTAACTTTTATATTTGTTTACGTGTATGCCCCGAGACCTTCCAACTAGACGTGTCTTTCTCTCCAGGTCGCACTTTGTATCGTTCATACCACTAAGTACTACTACATGTGGTCACAGACCCAGAAGTGGAAGAAGTGGAGACGCTCTACCACGCTGTTTTTTTACGCTGGGCTCTACCACATTGTTCATGTCCCACTCCTTTCGCTGACGTGTGGGACATCCAGCACGTGCCGTGTTTGGCACCATTCGTCGTAAGAGTTGAAACGCTAGCATTCATCAGAAATAAAAAATAATTATAAATCGGCGGTGATACTATTTTTTTGCGAACCAATCAGTAGTGATACTATACCACGCGGTTTCCTTGCTCCTCGATATCGGAAAGAATACTTCTGTTCGCCAACATGTGGGACGTCGACCATCCTGGTCCACTTGCCATGTACGCAGAACTCCAAGGGAGAGTCACCCAGGTCGTCGCGCCTAGGGATGGCACCCGCAAGGTATGGGTACGGGTGGAGCTACCCCATACCCTTACCCGTCCACCGTGAGTTTACCCATCACCCATACCCATACCCGTCAAGGGTACAAATTTTCCCCATACCCAGCACCCGACAGGGTATATGGGTACCCGCGGGTAAAAATACCCGCGTTTACAACACATCAATTGAGTAGAAAATAGTTGTAAAAATCAACATATAATCATAAATTATTAATAGCAACACATCTTAAACAACAATGTACAACAACATATTGTAACAGCAACATATTCTCATAAACAAAAGTACTTGCATATAAAGTGACATATAAAAATGTTAAACAACAACACATAATCATAAATAACAACACATATGCATACACTTTAAGTTCATGAAATCATGATAAATTATAGAAATAATTTGAATACACGTTAGAGTTTTTACCTAGCGTGCTTAGGAGGGGAAATGAATACATTGGGATATTAATGGAAACCCACCTATCAACATTTTAGATGGGTACATGGGTACGTGGGTATGGGTTATACGATCCCATACCCGTACCCTCTCTAGCCGATGGGTATGATATTTTCCCATTTAAGTACCCATGGGTAATTTTTTGTTCCATACCCTTACCCTAATAGGGTTTTTACCCACGGGGTACATGGGTAATGGGTACCCATTGCCATTCCTAGTCGCGCCGCGGTAACAATGACTAATGAGCCGTCAAATCACAGGCCCACTTCCCACTTTGAAGTTGCTCGGACGAAGGAACCATCATGACTTCGTTGAATTCCGCTTCTTGAAGAAAACTACTGTACCAGCAGTACTGCTAGCTACAGTAGTTACTCCAACAGAGGCCTCCTTTCGTTCATAGGATAGGAATATGAAAATCATAGGAAGTGAGATGACATGCATCTCAATTCCTATAGAGAAAGAGATGTCATTTGATGCTTAGGATAGGAATTTTTCCATTTAGTCTAGGCTAATGTACTGGTAATTTGCTCTAAAAACTACAGTAGTAACTAGTAGTATTGGTACATGCTCGTACTCAGACACACACACACATACTAACTACTAGTACTACTACTTCTCACATGTTGGCTAGACGCCGGTGTTCTCCTTCCCGGCTTTGTCGGCGACACCACACCGTGCTTGGATCTCCGCTGACCTCTCCGCAGCAGCGCGTGCGTCCTTTTCTTTCTTGCGGCGGCGGGCCTCTCTTTTCTTGAGTGCTTTCTGACTTTTCCGCTCCCTCTGTGCGGCTTTGGCCGCCTCTTGCTCTACCGCCCATTCGGCCTTGGCATCTTCAAATTCCTCCCACATAGTTGTGAGTTCGCGAGCGGCGATGAACTCGGCACGGCGGGATGCCATCGCTTCCCTACCATTTTGTGTGCGGTCGTGGGCGGCGAGGAACTCGGCGCGGCGGGATGCCATCGCTGCCTTACCGGTTAGTGTGCGGCGCGGTGGCATGGACGACGCTTGGTGAGAGCTCTAGGGTGGAGTGGCCGGACAATCGTATAGTGCATTGGTTTGTCAAGAGCTCAAGGACAGAAGACGAAGCAAATTTGGATTCCCCTTTAATACTAGTCATTTATTACCGAGTAAAATGCATTGGCGGTCATCAAACTTGTCTTGATATCTCACTTTGATCATTGTATACGAGATATGGTGATTATACGGTCACTAGCTCAGCGTATAGCTCCATATTTGTCTGGTTGACCATTCAAACAGTCCACATACGCCTCATCAGCTTATCTATCTACGCGGGCCTACCTGTCAATGGAGAAAGAAATACTGTAAAAACCAAAATTATGGGTATGTGGGGAATCAAACCATGGACTCATCGCTGCAACGCACCCTCGTCAGCCAAATGAAAATGAAATACTTCGCGTCAGACACTCACGCTCACGCTGTCAAAGCATCCTAATGCATGCACGTCGCCCTCTAAATCAAAGTCCTGCTCATGGCGCAACGCAAACGGCGAGCCCATCACCTGCGCGCCCCGGCGGTGCCTGACATTACTGTTTAGACGTTTGATGGAGGCCTACGCGAATGCCGAGCATGTATTCACCTGGCTCAACACCAACGGTCATACTCGGACCGCCTTGCTCATGTATATCGTCCATCACAACGACAATCTATAAAACAACCTAAGCTAGAGAGGGTACTATGGTAGTATGGTACGGAGTATGTACTATCATGAGCGACCAATCTTAGTGCCACTGCACACCGAAACCCCTTGCATCGCTAGCGCGTGCTTCCCGCCTGAAACGGTCACCGTCTCTCCAAAATGTCAATGCCGCATTCACCGGACTTAACTGCAGGAGCAATTGGTGTGTCACTGACATGCGAGCCAGATGCCTGTTGGGCCCACATGTCAGTAACCCAAACGCATCTGCAGTTAAGTCACTGAAGCAGCGTCTGCATTCACGCCTGACGAACCTACTCCGGTGCCAGCTGTCCATCCGTCTGCCGCGGCTCATTGCCATTCGCCCACTATATTAACTTGAGCCCTAGCTCCCAGCCATAGCCAAAGACCCACGCTTATTCTCCTCCGGTCCCTTCCTTCTGTCGGCACCACTTCAACCATGGCCTCCTGGCGCTCCGAAGCTCTCTTGGACGTACTATCACAGGAGCAGACGAGGGACATCGGCGGCTCCGCTCTGGGCGCGCTCCAAAGCTCTCTTCGACGTACTGTCGTAGGAGCAAACGAAGGAGATCGCCGCCACCCCCCGGCCGCCCTCCGCCGCCACGACCACAAAGCCGGCGCGCGTGCGCGGGCGCAGCCGACAGCGAGGAAGAGTAGTACACTATAGGCCGCCACCGCTCTGGTCCCGGGAAGGCCACCGCTACTCCACTCAGTCGACACCAAGCTTGGTGGGGTAAACATCGGCGCCGATTAGCCACTTGACGGCGAAGTGGAGGCGTAAATCTTCATAACCTTATGCTCCGGAGGAGGAGGTTATCGAGGCGGATGAGGAGGAGGCAAAGGCAATGGCCGGCTTTCTCGGGTTCATGGCCGGACATGGTGGTCGGGCGCCGGCGATCGTTTAGATTAGGTTTATAGTAGGTTTTAGTACGGTTTGTGCGAAATATGTAATGAATTTCGTCTAGTTTTTATGAAAAGTTTTCGAAATGTAATGAATTTCATCCGGTTAATTTGAAATTTGCTTTGTTTGCACGAATTTAGTCCAGTTAGTTCATATAGTTGTCGAAAGGTATGCAGGCAGCATCGGATGGCATCCATCAGTGTCCTCGGACAAATGCCGGTGTAAATTTGTGGTCCAGCGCTGGAGATGCCCTAACTATCATGCTATAATCGCTAACAATCCTCCATTATTTGGCAGGGAACAGTTATCCCTCGATCAAAATCAGATCCACGGTGTTTCGCACTCCTCCCATGTAAGAGTGTAAACTCTTGCTTACATAAAAATGGAGCAAGTGGACGGCACTGTAGCACGTCATATCACTCGAACTAGCCCGCCTAACGAGCAGGAAAGCACCGCCCTCGTCATTTTGTTCTGGATTTCTATCGGTCGATCGCGCGAAAATGTTACGCTTCGCAACTTCTAAAGGAAAAGGCAGCACACTTACGACTCGTACGCGTCGCAACCCCGACAGTCCGGCTCGCACGCCGCTCACGAGAGGGGACACGTGTTGTCTTGCAATTTCACTGACATGTGGGACCGTAATTGAATAAACCGTCGATAGCCAAAATCTAATCGCTCGGAGGGTGTCGGCTAAGAAGAGAGAAACGGGGGAGGGAGAAGAGATCGCCCGCCCGCCGCACATGGACTCCAAGAAATATATGGTGATAGGTGGGCCATGCTAGAGTCCGGACCGCTTCCAGAGCCCGCTCTCACCGCCCTGGCCCCTCAAGATGCCAGCTGCCCGCTGCATGCATGCATAGCAAGTAGTACTCCTTATGTGGAGGAGAGAGAGGCATTGACAAAGTCAAGGAGTGGGCTCTGCAAGAGCCCGTCTCTACACGTGCTCCTAGGTATAAAAAAATAATTCTAAAAAAGGCATAAAAACAATTGTGTCTTAAAAAAAGAAAGGTAAAAAACATTTGAGAGGAAATAGATAGAGAGAAAGTGAGAAAAAGTTGTAACCTGGGCATTACATGAGGAAGGAGGGAGTGGTGCACATGCCAAGTTCACTGGGCTGCCGTGTTTCACACTCCTCCTCATAACAGTGAAGACAATAGCTTTCATCAAAAATAAACAATGAATACTCATTGCTCGTCCTCTATATCGGAAAGAATACTTTCATTCGCCGACATGTGGGATGTCGACCATCCTGGTCCACCTGCCATGCACAAAATTATCCTGGTCTACCCCGGTCGTATCGCAGGCCCAACATTTCCCACTGTAAGTTGTTCGGACGAAGGAACCATCATGACTTCGCTGAATTCTGCTTCTTCAAGAAAACTTACTGTACCCGCAATACTGCTACCACATGCGAAGACTGGACGGCACTGTACCACGTCATATCACTGAAACCCACTAGGCCAAACTAGCCCGCCTAGGTCATCTATTTTGGAACAGAGGGAGTACGTCTCTGCACTGCTATGATTTTGTGTTGCACGTTCTCTGTACTTTTGCTACGATTTTCCTACCCTATGAACCAAATGAGGCTTGAATGTATGTCGACTATTGTCTGATCGATCGCTAAGCCTATAATTTTAGGAGCTAGGGCTATTGGTCGATCGACGAGGGATAAGTATAAGCATACCACGAGCTCATCAGCCCCAATGTTTCTCTTCGGTGAGTGTTTTGCAAGTACTATAGCTTGCACAGTAGCTAGCCTACTAACACCAAGAATCATCAAACAAGCCCTGCTGATATGATAAACAGTTCAAACTTACATCTAAGCATGCCATATATTACATCAAAAGCTGGTGAGGATACATCTGTTTCCATAACTCGGAGAGGGTTCGCATGATTCATCGCATGATTCACTATCAAACAAAAGTAGCAAGATCCGCCAACACAAGACAATGCACTAGCCCTAAGATGGTTTGATAACACGCATCATTCTGGTAATTAAACACAGGCAATGCAAACTACCCTGAAGGATTAGCGCGACCAACTATTTCTTGTCATCGATCTCTCGGGCAATGACCATAGCACGGACAGCGGCATGGGAATCGATTTCTGGGGCGATGTCCACAGGACTGACCATGACATCAGAATCGATCTCTGGGGCGATGTCCACAGGATGGACAACGACATCGGAATCGATCTTCGGGGTGATGCCAACAGGACGGGCCACGACATCGGAATCATCAAGGACGTCCACCGGTACCTGCACAACCCTAACATATTAGCAAGCACATTGCAAATAATCAAAAACCACAACTATGGTAATAAGCCATTATTTTTTACCTTGTGTAGCTCACCGGGGGATCTCATCCCTCCGGGGGCCATCTCCTCATCCTCGATGGGGGCCATCACCTTGCCAGGGGAATACTGCTTCTCAACAGCGACTATCTCCTCAAACTCGGTCTTGAGCCTCACATAGGTGGCAATCAGAGTTCCTGGGGTAGGCACGGTGGGGCCCTTGCTGTTCTTCCAACTTCCTTTGAGGAGTTCGTCCGCCAACGTCCTCAACTCTTTGGCCAATGCTTGTTTCTTGGAGTTCTTCGTCTCCATGGGTTGGCCCGCCAACATGGTCAACTCATTGGTCGGTGCTTGCTTCCTGGAGATCTCTGTCTCCAGTGGGTTGTCCGCCGCCAACTCTTTGCCTAGTGCTCCAGGATCCATCAATGAACTGACAAACAAAAAGCAATCGAAAGGAAACCACAATCGCAATGAAAACGGGAAAAGAATAGGATGTGAGAATCGGTCGGTGCTTCGCAAAAAGAAGATTCTTGGAATGAAAATATAGCAGCATAACTGATTCGCCCACCTTTCCTTCGTCGGTACAGAAGAAAAATGGCAGAAGTGAGTAGCCTGGAGTGAGGTTTTCTTCAAGAAAGGGAAGAAAGGGCTTGAATGAGCGTTCCATTGAAATGATGGTTGCTTCGTCCAGTCCAACTTGGAGGCCACCTTACAACTGCTGGTAAAGGTGTGGGTTTTGTGATATGACGGGTCATGAAGGCCACACCGGGGTGACAGGTGAGTCTCGACTATAGCACCTCGCTGTGATTTGGTGGATGGCACGCGGGCCCGGATGCTTTGAAATGTCCCGCATGTAGATAGAGCGGCTAGTCATATAGGAGTGCTCAATATTGTGCACCGCGACCAAGGCGGAGAGGAAAACAAGAGAACTATGTAATTAATGCATGAGTTTAATTAGGGTAGTTTTGTAAAGTACGAGATACATTCCTACAATCGCAAAATGCCTTGGTTCATGAGATTTGAGATTTGAGCCCTATAAACCCGAAGGGAGGGAGTACTGCACATGGTGTAGTCTAGTCACTTGTTGAAATCTCTAGAAAGGAAAATACTCCTTTTCGGTTTACAGGGCTATACTACTCCCTCCGTCTAGGTGTGTAAGTCATCTTACGAAAACCAAATAGTCCCAAAACACTTAGGCGCGGTGCATTAACTTCTACCTTGTTTCTTGTTTCTTGACATATCAACCAATAAGAGATGAGAGGTGTGCATGATTTTAATGAATTGCAATGGCTAGTTCATTGCATGCAATGCTATTAATTAGCAAATAAACATTGGTGACCCCAGGAGGAAACGGTGCTAAGCGCATGGACCTATGCAGAATGAGTATCAACCAATGAATAATGGAGTTTAATTGTTAAACAATAGCAATTTTGTCTCATGCAAGAGCCTGGCTAGTACTCCAAGGAACCGCACCACGCGAGCGTTCGCAACTGCCACGTTCGGGTTGCGCTTGGCTCTTCGCCTCTTCGAGAAGACGAACAATGATGTTACTCCTACTTCTACAGTGTCGAATCCATTGCTGCATGTCCATCCACCTCGTGCGGGAGGGATAGCGTGTAGCGAGAGCTTCTACTTACTACTCCTGCCTTTGCGGCTATGATAGGTGGCCCAACAGGTGGTTGGCCCTCCTGTCATGCAGCCAAAGGCAGGTGCAGTTAAGGCACGGAGCTCAGTCCGCGAGGGAGAGGGTGTTGTAGTAATCAAATTTCTCGGTCTTGTACGAGTTGACGCGACACATCAAAGCACTGCACTCGATATAAGTCTTTTTACACATTTCAAATGGGCTAATTCATATGTAGGAGTAGACATATTCTGCTTTGTATGTAGTCAGTTGTTGCAATCTCTAAAAAGACTTATATTTGGAAACGGGGGGAGTACAACGCGTGCATGCATGCCGTGACTTTCCTTTTGATACTTGCATGTGTTGATTTGATGCACCTTGCCAAATTTTAACTATAAATTTAACTAACCAAATTTTCATGCATGTCACAAAAAATTACGGGGCTGTTTGGATTGTGACTATGTTTGTCTTATGTTGCCACATTATTTTTCCCACACTTGCCACACTTGCCTAACCTGAGTTGCTCAAATTGTTAGACACACTTTGGCTTGCCTAAGGGAATCTTGCCACAATTTTTGTGTCCATGACATGTGGGGTTCACTGCTAATAAAAAAAATCTTGTCTTAGGTGTGGCTAATAAAAAAGACTTATATTTAGGAACGGAGGGAGTAGAAAATATAAATAATAATGCATGTTGGGGCAACCCACGTTTCCGCTAATTTTAGCCATGGGCTTGTTCACAATTTTTACGAGGGGGTGGTTGTTCATTTAATGGAGGGACTTGTAGTACCAGACTTGAACGATACAAAGTGCGACCTGGCACACCGTAACACCACTTGGAACAAGCGGGTAGCTATCTCAAAAAACAATCAACAACTAAAAAAACCGTGACCTGGCATGTAGTAGTACACAATTTTAAACGATTGTTTTGATGGAGTGAAAAAGGAAAACTACTCCACTACGTATATATAGGCCGGAGCCTCCGCACTTGCTTGCTAGGGTTGCTCTATTCACACACTCTCATCCTCTCCAGATCTAAACAAGATAGGGGCAGTAACACTGTCTTTCTCCCTTCAAAAAACACTAGCTTTCTATCCTCACCGCTGGTTACAGATCCGGACGTATCCCCCTCCGTCGGTGAAGGGGAGGAGGGACAGCGTTTAGGCCGTCGTCGACAGCGAGGAAGGAGACCCACTGCCGGCCGCACCGTTATCTCTGGCCGAGCGCCGGCGCGGGAGGTCCTCCGATCCCTTCATCATTGCCTGTGGGCGGATCCGGCCTCCCGCCGCCCACCTATCCACATTCCGACGACCTTCAAGTATATCTTAATTCAAAACCGCCTTAGCTCTACTTCCCCAGCTCGCTACGTCACTGCATGTGCATCATTTTCTACCTCTCAGCCCCTCTCGATCGGATGGTCCAACGTCACATTTTTTTCTTCTATTGTTAGAGGTAAAGCTACTTCATGGAGTCGAATCTTGTACTCCCTCCATCCGAAAATACTTGTCATTGTAATGGATGTATCTAGATGTATTTTAGTTCTAGACACATCCATTTTGATGACAAGTAATTCCGGACGGAGGGAGTACTTGGTTCAAACAAGAAATAAAGTGGGGGTGGGGGAATTTAGTATGTACATCGGACTTGGTACAAACAGGAAGTAAAGGGGGTGAAAGTAGTACATACTGGTCATCCAACCGGTCTCTTGGTCGAAAAGGGAAATATAGGGGTAACGTTGTACACAGTGGTATGACCAGGACTAGATTTGTTGTCCACACATAGGAGTAGGTGGCTAGAGTGAACAAAAATGGGACCAACCCAGATATGTTTCTTGGATGTTTGTTTCTTGGGGCAACAAACTATGAATCACCACTTTATGCCCCTGTTTTACGTACATGGTGCTGGACTGCTGGTGCACCCACTGTTCTTAATCTAATGTCCCTGGTAAAAATGAAGCCATGCCACTGTTATAAGCCATGACAAGTTTAGCCAAATGTTTTTGCCTATAATTGTTTGAGACTCTGACTGTTTCCTCTATGCCTTTTTGTGCAAACAAGGATATCCAATTCACCTGGTTGTTGTTGTGACCTTTTGGTGCACTGCACAAAACTCTTCTTGAAAGAAGTGAATTTTGTGTTGTTTAACTGGAATGTCAGAATGGAATAGTTGGTTCATTTTGGTGGAACTGCACAAAGGGAGATCTGTGTTCCAATACTCATCATCCATATTTGTGCCATAAACTTCCTTTAGGTAAGAATGATATTTAATGCATGTGTTCATCTTTATTTTCCGACTGCCATGAGAAAATAATGTTGTTTTTCACTAGTACACTTGTACTCCCTCACTGACAAAACCAATTCTGAATTAGAAGGCCAATCATGTACTTGGTTTCACCAACTGGTGAGGAGAAAGAGAAACAAAGCATGAAGAGGAAGAATAAGAAGAATAAACAGTGCCAAGGCGATCTTGCTGAAGCCAGAGGCCTCAGTCGAGGCCATTCAAGGGCTCCGGTAACGACTACCTTACGTGTGAGACGATCCTCCAGGGAGCCCTTCCACTTCTGCTGTCTCACTTAATTAATTAGGAGTACTTAAGTACCACTAATTTATTACTGCCTAATTTTCCTGTTGGAGTTAAACAAATCTTTAGTAGGACCCTATGCTGAATCATGTACATGTGTATGTTTGTCTATGGAGGTGAATCATGTGGTGGAGCAGGGAGGGAATATTATTAGTGTCATGACATAATAGTGCTATTGTTTTGCATGTCAATTTATTGCCATTGGTTCAATGAGGCAATGTTTTGTGTATTGTCCATCATGAATTTGATGCTACTGTTTGAGTAATATGCTAATGTCTTCCTATCCTTTCTCACTAAGCTAATGAAGGTTTCACCTTGTTCCTACTTGTGCAAACAGGGATCATGTTGTGCCAACCATACATTTTAGTGGAACTACACAAGACAATACAATGAACTGTATCCCAGCCAGTGCTTTAACTCTGCTGGAAGTGATTGATAATCTTTCGATATAATCTCAGCACTGGTAAACAAGAGTGATTTCAACCATAGATTTGAAGTGCACAAAAATATATACTATTGTGTGATTCCAGTAAGTGCTTTATCATCTCTTATGGGACTACATGAATAAGCTTTTTTCTCAGGTTGGTACGGGCCTAAGGCCTTCATCCATATTAGTTTGCTATCATCTCTATTTGTATCATGCTACTGTCATGAGAAACTCCTTTATATTTACACGTTAAAGTTTTGCAACCTATGATAAATGGCAATGCTTTGAGTGTTGAGTTGAGCTAATTGGCACTGATTAAATAAACTAATACCTCTCTTTAAGCAAGACTACTATGTTGCTAACTTTACCCATTAAGATAATGAGGGTGCTTCTATTTATTAGTGTATGTTTCGTCAACTAGTCCCACTATTACAGTAATCTCACTCTCTCAATATATGTGCCAACAGGGATGCTCGATTTTGGTGGAACTGCACAAAAACTTTGGGTGCTTCATTGCCTCGACAGCTTTCGTCCTTTCCTGTCAGTCGCTAATCTCCGCTTGCTTTCTTCCTTTGCTGTCAGTCGCTTGGCTTATCTCGGCTTCCAGTCAAAGGAAATAGTAATGATATGCTACCTCACACAGGTTGGTACTGGTCTTTATCCTGATTATTGTGCCTGTCATATGTATTGGTAATTTGGTATTGTGCTACTGTTTGCCGATTTCATAAAGGAGTAATTAGGAGCCTGAACTCGCAGGCAAATCATTACATCGGGTGATTTCAGTAGAACTGCACAAAATGATCAGATGGACAGGTACTTATGCTGCTACTATGTACTCCAAAGTTCACTCAGACAAGCATCGATGTTGACAAGAAGTGCCTATATTCATTCGAGTATCAACCGGCGTCAACCAATTGTCAAACTCCAAGTATTAGGAGAGTGAACGCCAAAAATATTGCTTGGTGCATAGCCCAGAAAAACGCAGTCCAGTCTTTGGTCCCAACTTGTGCCTTTTGGTTATCGGCACATATGGTAGCGAACTATATGGCATGGAGTCTAAAGATTCCAGACAAGTTGGTTGACACGTATATTCATCTGGCACTTAATCAGTCTGCACGCCAAGGATGCTCCATTTCAGTTGAACTGCACAAAACATTTGGGTGGTTCATTTTCTCAACCGCCTCCTTTCTCGTCTGCAATGTAGAATTTTGGCGAGATACAGGACCAAGATGAGCCAGTAAAGTAGTTGGATGAAAGTAGTGGCCAAGTTGCTCAAACCTCCCTCGGCACGAGGCCACTATTTGAGGATAAACCTACAAGCAAAGTTCAGATTGTCTGTGCTACCTCTTATGTACTCGAAAGTTTACTCGTACAAGAACTAATTTTAGCAAGAAGTACCTCTGATTGAACACCATTTACCAGTCTGTACCCTAGGTAATTAAAGTTCGTCCATGGATCATATTGGTTGTGATCTCAATCATTTGGATGCATAAACATACTGAACATGTGCATATCTGAATCTTTTTGTGAATTATGTATGAATATTGTCGTGTGATCTATCAATCATTTGGATGCATAGATATGCTGAGCTTGTGTATATATGAATCTTTTGAGTTGTTGATAGTGAATGTTGGCTATGAATATGAACGTGTCCTGTGAACCTGAGTTTGATATGAATGTTTACCTTTTCTGTTGTATTTGTGTGTGAACTTGTTAGTATGCCTACTGTGGGGTATAAAACGCAGGTCTCTTATAAAAGTAATGCTGTGTCCAATTTATGTTTTCCCTTCTAACCACATTATATATACTAGCAAAAGGGCCCGTGCGTTGCAACGGGAAAAAAATATGGCACACACTTAGGTTCTATTCTTCTTTACCGGGTCTGTCATTACATGTGCTTCGGTGTAATAACATCATAAATTACCAAACTGCCTTAGGAGTTTTTGTCTCAGGCACCACAGTGAGAATGATTGACAATATGGGCATCACCAGCCTGAAGAAAGTTGTTGATGTCATGACCGGCATGGCCAAGAGGATATATGATGCGCACTGACATCCAACATGGCTCGTCATTCTTCCAAAAGATGTCCCTTATGATATTTTTTTCAGAAAAAAGGAGTGCATTATCTCCTTGTTGTCGTCTAACTGAAGGAAACTGAATGTGAAATTTTAAGTGTATATAGACTGACCCACTCGGAGTGCATACAAAAATATTTTTATCCAAGTCGGCAGTGCCAACACTGTACCTCCAATGTCCATCTACATCTACACGGCTAGGTCTAATCTTAAGCAAGAATGAAACTACCAAGCAAACTGAGATAACAGCATGTAGCCGACCCCGGGCAGTAGGTGGTCAGGGATCATCAGCAGAGAAACACGAAGTCGGCTGACGACCGCCGAGCATGGCCAGGCCCATCTCGCTCTCGTGGCTGCCGTGGTGGCTCCCGGGCCTCTCCGTGTAATAACATCATTACATGTGCTCCGGTGTAATAACATCATAAATTACCAAACTGCCTTAGGAGTTTTTTCTCAGGCACCACAGTGAGAATGATTGACAATATGAGCATCACCAGCCTGAAGAAAGTTGTTGCTGTTATGACCGGCATGGCCAAGAGGATATATGATGCGCACTGACATCCAACAACAACATTCCTCATGGTTTCGGTTTTTTTTCTGAACCAGTGCTATATTTGATTATTTGGCACAAAAAAGTTGTAATTCTTTCACTCCAACTACGGCCAACATGGCTCGTCATTCTTCCAAAAGATGTCCCTTATGATATTTTTTCAGAAAAAAAGAGTACATTATCTCCTTGTTGTCGTCTAACTGAAGGAAACTGAATGTGAAAAATTAAGTGTATATAGACTGACCCACTCGGAGTGCATACAAAAATATTTTTATCCAAGTCGTCAGTGCCAACACTGTACCTCCAATGTCCATCTGCATCTACACGGCTAGGTCTAATCTTAAGCAAGAATGAAACTACCAAGCAAACTGAGATAACAACATGTAGCCGACCCCGGGCAGCAGGTGGTCAGGGATCATCAGCAGAGAAACACGAAGTCGGCTGACGACCGTCGAGCATGGCCAGGCCCATCTCTCTCTCGTGGATGCCGTGGTGGCTCCCGGTCCTCTCCGTGGCTCCTCCACTCCGAGTCCACAGCCCGACCTCGGCATTCCGCCTCCATCCTCCTCCGCCCTCTGTCCCGCATGCTCCTCCACACCTCCCTCTCCGAGCCAACGGATCCGACCTTCCCCTCGCTGGATCCGGTCCACCACGAGCCTCAAGCCACCCTGCCGCCGCGCTCATGTCCATGTCGTGCGTGGTGTAGAGGTGGCCAGCATGTGGAGCAGGCTGCGTCGCAGGCATCTGCGCGCTGCGCCTCCGCTTCCTCACCCCGGCGAGCGCCGGACTGAACAGCTTTGCGCCGGACTGCCGTTTTGTTGTACAATTTCCCTTCGTTCTCATTTTGTGTTTGTTGATTCAAGAGGCTCGTTGTTGATATGCAATTTTCCTAGGTATATAAACTGGTACACTTTCATGTAAGCAATCGAGGTGGGATTACTCCGAGTACATGTGTGAAAATCAGGTAAGGTACAGATACAGAAGCGTGCATGCAGGCCGAAACATGCGTGCAGGCCCGATAAGAGAATGTGGACGTGGACCAATTGGATGGACAAAATTTTTAGTACCGCCTCGCAGCAATTGGACGGACTGTCGATCAAAACTAACGGAAAAAAAACTGAAAGCGTAAATTCACGGAAAGAAGCGTATTGTGACGGTGAACCCAAAGAGTCAATCTGTGCTTTATTATTAGGGAAACATTTATATTATTACTATTATCGTATATTTTATAGAGACTTATATATACATTATAAAAACATCCCACGTGTTATTAACTTATAAAAGTAAATGTTTAACGAAAGTTGGCAAGGAAAATCCTGGTTGTTTTTGACTCATAGGCAAGGAAAATCCTGGTGATTGCGTACAAAAGCTTGCGAAGATTTTAAGGACCAATTTAATAATAATGCACTCATTTTTATTTTGAGCAATAACTCGCTAATTTCTTAATTATATATATATAAAGTGCCTCTCCGGTTTATTCTTTGATATTAATTGCTCCTTCTAACATAACATTATATATATAATGAGCCCACCTAATACGTGTATTTCAAGGAAGTGCAAATGGGCTGGGATTTCTTAGAAAATATAAATGGGCCTGATTGACACGAAATTATTTGTTCACCCAGCCCAGCAAATGGACTGTACATTCTAGAAAACATGGGTTAAATATATGCCACATTTTTGCAGGCTGACATGTGGGCCAATAGGTCGAAGCCTACGCAGGGCATTGTCAACTTGGTCAACAAATGATTGTGTCATCCACAGCCATTGGATTTATATCCAACGGCCGGCATGCACCTTCAATCTCTCGTCTTCTTCCTCCAGCGTCGTCGGGACCACCTGGTCCGACCTCCGGCGGCTAGCGGCTCTGCTTAGCACGCATCGCTGCGAAGCGCTACCCCACCGCCAGCCAGGCTATCCCTCCACCCCTCGACACATCCTGTTATTCTCCATAGACTACAGCCCCACGCTGCAACAGAACCAGTTATAACCCTTCTCCTCCTCTCAATCTGCGACTCCACTGCCGCGTTTTCCCATCTCCGAGTCGTGCCCGTCCGGGGCCTCGCTGTCGTCCACCGCCTCGCTGCGTTCGGTGCGGCGTGGTCAACAAACGAGAGTCATCGGAAGAGGACTGTACGTGGAGAGCCTGACGGCTGGGACCCACGAGGTCCATGGTCGCACGCAAGGAAAGTTCCTCCTTATTAAGCTGAAAAAAATGTTTCCTCCACCTGACAGCTGGGACCCACCGGTTGTATCTTCACACGGAAGGAAGTGCCTCCTTGTTTTGCGAAAAAAAATTATTCATCCCGTTGACAGCTAGGACCCGTCAGATTTGGTGACTGACTTGTGGGCCTACTAAGTGGACGTGTACGCACGGCTTTGTCAACTTAATCAACAAATGATTCTAGCAGCTGGACCGTTGGATGTTAATCCAACAGCCGTGCTCCTTCTTCAAACTCTGTTCTTGCTCCTATCTCCCGTGGGCGGCACCGCGGTTGTGCTGCCGCGCACCCGAACCAGTGAAGTTTCCCACTCATCTCCATCTGCGACTCCACTGCCCCGTCTTCCCCATCTCCGGGTCGTTCCAGTCTGGGTGCGCTCGGCACGGTGTGGTCAACATGGTCAACAACCGAGAGTCATCGGAAGATGACTGTATGTGAGAGGCTGACAGTGGGGACGCACCACACCCATGGACGCATGCATGCAACGGAACGCGGCGAGGTCAACGTGGTTAAGGAACGACTTCCATCAGAAGTATACTGTACGTGGAGAGTCTCAGCTGGATCCACGGCCGCAGCAAGTAAGTGCCTCCTTATTATGCGGAAAATAATGATTCCTCTAACTGACAGCAGGGACCCACTGGATGGGCCACCGTATTTTGTGAAAAAAATGTTTGCCCCCTGACTGCCAGGACCCACCTGACGGGCCACCGTATTTCGCAAAAAAAACGTTCCCCCCGCTGTCAGCGCGGACCCACCGGAAGTGCCTCCTTATTACGCACAAAAAAATGAATACTCCCCTGGCTAGCTGGGACCCACCTTGGTGGGAGGCTGACTTGTGGGCCTACTAAGTTGACGGGGACGAAGGGCTTTGTCAACTTAGTCAATATGAACGATTCTAGCTCCAGTGACCGTACGATTTCCATCCAACGGCCGTAGTGCTTCTTCAACCTCTGGTCTTCTTGCTCCAGCTGCCCAAAGCAACGCCGGTCGTGCCGCATGCTCCTGCCTCCCGTGGCCGGCTGTGCGGCCACGGAGCCCTCACCGCCCCCTACTATTCCCACCGCTGGCCAGGCCCTGCGGCGACGGCAGCCTCACACCGCAGCCGAACCAGTGAACCCTCGTACTCCTCTCCGCGCGGGCTTCCATTGCCGCGTCTTCCCCGGCTCCACGTCGTCCCCTTCCTAGGCTTCGTCGTCATCCATTGCCGTGGTGCTCTCCGCGTGGCGTGGTCAACGTGGTCAAGGAACGACTTCCATTGGAAGAGTACTGTACGTGGAGAGGCTGACAGCTGGGTCCATGTTCACAGCCTAATTTTTTTGTGATTTGCCAAGTAAGTCGCTTTGTCAGGCCTGTTGGGCTGCAAATCTTTCAAGACGAGGAGAGCTTTCATTCGGCTGGCCGAGAAAATGGCCCATCAGTAATGAGAAATGGGTTGTACATTTTTAAAACACATCAAACCGGCAATTAGTTTCAAATATCTTTTTTTCATTTTGAGATTTTAAATTACATTAATTTTTATGCGTGGAGAATTTGTTGGATTTTATATTGATATACATTTATTTTTAAAATCAGTTTGAATGTGAATCAAAATTTCGGGATTAAAAACAGTTCGGACCGCACCGAAATATGCAAAAATTCGTATATTTTTTTAACCGTGGCCACAATATGGGCTGTAATGCTAACAAAAAGAATATGGGCTCCAAAAAAACATTAAGAATTAGCAAATGGGCTGTAAATTATTAGAAATAATGGCAGATGGGTTGTATGCTGTTTTCCACAGATTTGAGGCTTCCCTAAAAAAAGGTTGATGCACAAGCAGTGACTGTTGGATGTCCATCGAACGGCCGTCGTGCTTCTTCAATCTCTGCTCTTCCTGCTCCAGCCGCTCAAACAAGCGCCGGCGGGACTGTGTGCTCCTTCCTCCCCGCGGCCGGCTGTGCTGCCGCGCAAGCCTCACCGCCCCGCCATACTCCCATCACTGGCCTAGCCATCCCTCAACTCACTCACACCTGCTGTTATTCTCCGGCGACGGCAGAGAACCAGTAAACCCTCGTACAGTCATACTCCCCTCCGTGTGGGAAACAACTACCGAGTCTTCCCTGCCTCCGTGTCGTTCCCTTCCTAGGTCTCGTCGTCGTCCACCGCCCTGGTGCACTCGGCGCGGCCTGGTCAACGTGGTCAATGACCGACACCCCCTGTTATTCTGCGGCGACGGTAGCCTAACACCGCAGCGAACCAGTGAACCCTCATACTCCTCTACGCGTGGGCATCCACTGCCGCGTCTTCCCAGGCTCCGTGTCGTCCCCTTCCTAGGCCTCGCCGTCGTCCACCGCCCCAGTGCTCTCGGCGCGGCGTGGTCAGCATGGTCAAGGAACGGCTTCCATCGGACGTGGACTGTACGTGGAGAGGCTGACAGCTAGGTCCACGGCCGCAGCAAGGAAGTGCCTCCTTGTTACATGCAAAATAATTATTCCTCCACCTAACAGAGGGGACCCATCGGACGGGCCACCGTATTTCGTGAAAAAACGTTTGCCCCTGACTGTTGGGACCCACCAGCTACATCTTCGCATGCAAGGAAATGCGTCCGGGAAAAAATAACGATTCGCCCCCCTGACTGCTGGGATCCACCAGCTACATCTTCGCAGGCAAGGAAGTGCCTGACAGTCGGGACCCACCTAGTCAAAGCGTACGTAGCGTTGTCATTCTGGTCGCGAACGTGTACGTACATATATACTGGTGGATGTAGAGGCGCGCACGTGTCGTAGTAGAGGCGCGTACGTGTCGTGGTAGAGGCGCGCACGTAGCATGTACATGTACGTACAGTGGCCAGGGTGCAAGAAAGAAAATACGGCCACGTATGTGTACATACGAGCGGGGTCTCGAATGCCTACTCGCGCATACGTACGGCCAGGGCTCGTGTACATGGCTGGGTCGGAACGGAGAAACAGCGTCGTCATCGTGTTCATGGGGAGGCAACGGAATGCGTCGTCTTCATGAGGAGGCAATGGAATGCGTCGTGTTCATCGGGAGGCAACGGAACGCGTGGGAGCCAACTGGCTGGGTCGAAAAAGAATGCGTGGTCGTGTTCATTGGGATGGCTTGGACAGAACGGGCGATGGAAACGAGGCCTGGCGTACTGCACAACGGAGGAAACGGACCTCCTACGTTCGAAACGGGGTCCTGTTGATCGGGAGGGGTCTGGCGTACCGCAAAACAGAGGAAACGGACCTCCTACGGTCGAAACAGGGGTCCTGTTGATCGGGAGGGGTGTGGCGTACAGCAAAACGGACGAAATGGACCTCCTACGGTCAAAACGGGGGTCTTGTTGATTGGGAGGGGTGTGGCGTACCGCAAAACGGACGAAACGGACCTCCTACGGTCGAAACGTGAAGGAAATATGCCCCAGAGGCAATAATAAAGTTATTATTTATTTCCTTATATCATGATAAATGTTTATTATTCATGCTAGAATTGTATTAGCCGGAAACATAATACAGGTGTGAATACATAGACAAACAGAGTGTCACTAGTATGCTTCTACTTGACTAGCTCGTTGATCAAAGATGGTTAAGTTTCCTAGCCATTAACATGGGTTTTCATTTGATTAACGTGATCACATCATTAGGAGAATGATGTGATTGGCATGACCCATTCCGTTAGCTTAGCACACGATCGTTTAGTATGTTGCTATTGCTTTCTTCATGACTTATACATGTTCCTATGACTATGAGATTATGCAACTCCCGTTTACCGGACGAACACTTTGTGTGCTACCAAACGTCACAACGTAACTGGGTAATTATAAAGGTGCTCTATAGGTGTCTCCGAAGGTACTTGTTGGGTTGGCATATTTCGAGATTAGGATTTGTCACTCCGATTGTCGGAGAGGTATCTCTGGGCCCGCTCGGTAATGCACATCACTTAAGCCTTGCAAGCATTGCAACTAATGAGTTAGTTGTGGGATGATGTATTACGGAACGAGTAAAGAGACTTGTCGGTAAGGAGATTGAACTAGGTATTGAGATACCGACGATCGAATCTCGGGCAGGTAACATACCGATGACAAAGGGAACAACATATGTTGTTATGCGGTCTGACCCATAAAGATCCTCGTAAAATATGTAGGAGCCAATATGAGCATCCAGGTTTCCCTATTGGTTATTGACCGGAGATGTGTCTTGGTCATGTCTACGTAGTTCTCGAACCCGTAGGGTCCGCACGCTTAACGTTACGATGACAGTTATATTATGAGTTTATATGTTTTGATGTACCGAAGGTTGTTCGGAGTCCTGGATGTGATCACGGACATGACCAGGAGTCTCGAAATGGTCGAGACATGAAGATTGATATATTGGAAGCCTATGTTTGGATATCGGAAGTGTTCCGGGTAAAATCGGGATTTTACCGGAGTACCGGGAGGTTACCGGAACCCCCCGGGAATCAAATGGGCCTTAGTGGGCCTAGGTGGAAGATAGGAGAGGACGCAAGGGCTGGCCGCGTGCCCCTCCCCCCTAGTCCGAATAGGACAAGGAGAGGGGGCGGCGCCCGCCCTTCCTTCCTTCTCCTCCACTCCTTCCCCCTCAAGTCCTAATCCAACTAGGAAAGGGGGGAGTCCTACTCCCAGTGGGAGTAGGACTCCTCCTGGCGCGCCCTCTCCCTTGGCCGGCCACACCGCACCCCCCCCCCTTGCTCCTTTATATACGGGGGCAGGGGGCACCCTAGAGACACAACAATTGATCATCGATCTCTTAGCCGTGTGCGGTGCCCCCTCCACCATAGTCCACCTCGATAATACTGTAGCGGTGCTTAGGTGAAGCCCTGCATCGGTAGAACATCAACATTGTCACCACGCTGTCGTGCTGACGAAACTCTCTCTCAACACTCGGCTGGATCAGAGTTCGAGGGATGTCATCGGGCTGAACGTGTGCTGAACTCAGAGGTGTCGTACGTTCGATACTTGATCGGTCGGATCGTGAAGACGTACGACTACATCAACCGCGTTGTGCTAACGCTTCCGCTTTTGGTCTACGAGGGTACGTGGACAACACTCTCCCCTCTCATTGCTATGCATCACCATGATCTTGTGTGTGTGTAGTAATTTTTTTGAAATTACTACGTTCCCCAACAATGGTATCAGAGCCTGGTTTTATGTGTTGATGTTATATGCACGAGTGGAACACAAGTGAGTTGTGGGCGATATAAGTCATACCGCTTACCAGCATGTCATACTTTGGTTCGGCGGTATTGTTGGATGAAGCGGCTCGGACCGACATTACGCGTACGCTTACACGAGACTGGTTCTACCGACGTGCTTTGCACATAGGTGGCTGCCGGGTGTCAGTTTCTCCAATTTTAGTTGAACCGAGTGTGGCTACGCCCGGTCCTTGCGAAGGTTAAAACAGCACCAACTTGACAAACTATCGTTGTGGTTTTGATGCGTAGGTAAGAACGGTTCTTGCTAAGCCCGTAGCAGCCACGTAAAACTTGCAATAACAAAGTAGAGGACGTCTAACTTGCTTTTGCAGGGCATGTTGTGATGTGATATGGTCAAGACATGATGCTAAATTTTATTGTATGAGATGATCATGTTTTGTAACCGAGTTATCGGCAACTGGCAGGAGCCATATGGTTGTCGCTTTATTGTATGCAATGCAATCGCCCTGTAATGCTTTACTTTATCACTAAGCGGTAGCAATGGTCATGGAAGCATAAGATTGGCGAGATGACAACGATGCTACGATGGAGATCAAGGTGTCGTGCCGGTGACGATGGTGATCATGACGGTGCTTCGGAGATGGAGATCACAAGCACAAGATGATGATGGCCATATCATATCACTTATATTGATTGCATGTGATGTTTATCCTTTATGCATCTTATTCTGCTTTGTTTGACGGTAGCATTATAAGATGATCTCTCACTAAATGTCAAGATAAAAGTGTTCTCCCTGAGTATGCACCATTGCCAAAGTTCGTCGTGCCGAGATACCACATGATGATCGGGTGTGATAAGCTCTACGTCCATCTACAACGGGTGCAAGACAGTTTTGCACACGCAGAATACTTGGGTTAAACTTGACGAGCCTAGCATATGCAGATATGGCCTCGGAACACTGAGACTGAAAGGTCGAGCGTGAATCATATAGTAGATATGATCAACATAGTGATGTTCACCATTGAAAGCTACTCCATTTCACGTGATGACCGGTTATGGTTTAGTTGATTTGGATCACGTGATCACTTAGAGGATTAGAGGGATGTTTTTCTAAGTGGGAGTTCTTAAGTAATATGATTAATTGAACTTAAATTTATCATGAACTTAGTACCTGATAGTATCTTGCTTGTCTATGTTTGATTGTAGATAGATGGCCCGTGTTGTTGTTCCGTTGAATTTTAATGCGTTCCTTGAGAAAGCAAAAAGATGATGGTAGAAATTACACGAACTGGGTCCGTAACTTGAGGATTATCCTCATTGCTGCACAGAAGAGTTACGTCCTGGAAGCACCGCTAGGTGTACCTCCTGCGCCAGCAACTGCAAACATTGTGAATGCCTGGCAGTTGCGTGTTGATGACTACTCGATAGTTCAATGTGCCATGCTTTACGGCTTAGAACCGGGACTTCAACGACGTTTTGAACGTCATGGAGCATATGAGATGTTCCAGGAGTTGAAATTAATACTTCAAGCAAATTCCTGGATTGAGAGATATGAAGTCTCCAATAAGTTCTACAGTTGCAAGATGGAGGAGAATAGTTCTGTCAGTGAACATATACTCAGAATGTCTGGGTACCATAATCACTTGACTCAGCTAGGAGTTAATCTTCCGGTTGATAGTGTCATTGACAGAGTTCTTCAATCACCGCCACCAAGCTACAAGAGCTTCGTGATGAACTATAATATGCAAGGGATGAATAAGACAATTCCCGAGCTCTTCGCAATGCTAAAAGTTGCGGAGGTAGAAATCAAGAAGGAGCATCAAGTGTTGATGGTCAACAAGACCACTAGTTTCAAGAAAAAGGGCAAAGGGAGGAAGAAGGGGAACTTCAAGAAGAACAGCAAGCAAGTTGCTGCTCAGGAGAAGAAACCCAAGTCTGGACCTAAGCCTGAAACTGAGTGCTTCTACTGCAAGCAGACTGGTCACTGGAAGCGGAATTGCCCCAAGTATTTGGCGGATAAGAAGGATGGCAAGGTGAACAATGGTATATGTGATATACATGTTATTGATGTGTACCTTACTAGAGCTCGCAGTAGTACCTGGGTATTTGATACTAGTTCTGTTGCTAATATTTGCAACTCGAAACATGGACTACGGATTAAGCGAACACTAGCAAAGGACGAGGTGACGATGCGCGTGTGAAACAGTTCCAAAGTCGATGTGATCGCGGTCGGCATGCTACCTCTACATCTACCTTCGGGATTAGTATTAGGCCTAAATAATTGTTATTTGGTGCCAGCGTTGAGCATGAACATTATATTTGGATCTTGTTTGATGCAAGATGGTTATTCATTTAAATCAGAGAATAATGGTTGTTCTATTTATATGAGTAATATCTTTTATGGTCATGCACCCTTGAAGAGTGGTCTATTTTTTATGAATCTCGATAGTAGTGATACACATATTCATAATGTTGAAGCCAAAAGATGCAGAGTTGATAATGATAGTGCAACTTATTTGTGGCACTGCCCTTTAGGTCATATCGGTATAAAGCACATGAAGAAACTCCATACTGATGGACTTTTGGAACCACTTGATTATGAATCACTTGGTACTTGCAACCGTGCCTCATGGGCAAGATGACTAAAATGCCGTTTTCCGGTACTATGGAGAGAGCAACAGATTTGTTGGAAATCATACATACAGATGTATGTGGTCCGATGAATGTTGAGGCTCGTGGCGGATATCGTTATTTTATCACCTTCACAGATGATTTAAGCAGATATGGGTGTATCTACTTAATGAAGCATAAGTCTGAAACATTTGAAAAGTTCAAAGAATTTCAGAGTGAAGTTGAAAATCATCGTAACAAGAAAATAAAGTTTCTACGATCTGATCGTGGAGGAGAATATTTGAGTTACGAGTTTGGTCTACATTTGAAACAATGCGGAATAGTTTCGCAACTCACGCCACCCGGAACACCACAGCGTAATGGTGTGTCTGAACGTCGTAATCGCACTTTACTTGATATGGTGCAATCTATGATGTCTCTTACAGATTTACCGCTATCGTTTTGGGGTTATGCTTTAGAGATGGCCGCATTCACGTTAAATAGGGCACCATCAAAATCCGTTGAGACGACGCCTTATGAACTGTGGTTTGGCAAGAAACCAAAGTTGTCGTTTCTTAAAGTTTGGGCCTGCGATGCTTATGTGAAAAAGCTTCAACCTGATAAGATCGAATCCAAATCGGAGAAATGTCTCTTCATAGGATACCCAAAGGAGACTATTGGGTACACCTTCTATCACAGATCCGAAGGCAAGACTTTCGTTGCCAAGAAAGGATCCTTTCTAGAGAAGGAGTTTCTCTCGAAAGAAGTGAGTGGGAGGAAAGTAGAACTTGATGAGGTAACTATACCTGCTCCCTTATTGGAAAGTAGTACATCACAGAAATCGGTTTCTGTGACACCTACACCAACTAGTGAGGAAGTAAAAGATGATGATCATGAAACGTCAGATCAAGTTGCTACTAATCTTCGTAGATCAACCAGAGTAAGATCCGCACTAGAGTGGTACGGTAATCCTGTTCTGGAAGTCATGCTACTAGATCATGATGAACCTACGAACTATGAAGAAGCGATGGTGAGCCCAGATTCCGCAAAATGGCTTGAAGCCATGAAATCTGAGATGGGATCCATGTATGAGAACAAAGTGTGGACTTTGGTTGACTTGCCCGTTGATCGGCAAGCAATTGAGAATAAATGGATCTTCAAGAACAAGACTGACGCTGACGGTAATGTTACTGTCTACAAAGCTCGACTTGTTGCGAAAGGTTTTCGACAAGTTCAAGGGGTTGACTACGATGAGACCTTCTCACCCGTAGCGATGCTTAAGTCTGTCCGAATCATGTTAGCAATTGCCGCGTTTTATGATTATGAAATATGGCAGATGGATGTCAAAACTGCATTCTTGAATGGATTTCTGGAAGAAGAGTTGTATATGACGCAACCGGAAGGTTTTGTCGATCCAAAGGGAGCTAACAAAGTGTGCAAGCTCCAGCGATCCATTTATGGACTAGTGCAAGCCTCTCGGAGTTGGAATAAACGCTTTGATAGTGTGATCAAACCATTTCGTTTTATACAGACTTTTGGAGAAGCCTGTATTTACAAGAAAGTGAGTGGGAGCTCTGTAGCATTTCTGATATTATATGTGGATGACATATTGCTGATAGGAAATGATATAGAATTTCTAGATAGCATAAAGGGATACTTGAATAAGAGTTTTTCAATGAAAGACCTCGATGAAGCTGCTTATATATTGGGCATTAAGATCTATAGAGATAGATCAAGACGCTTAATTGGACTTTCACAAAGCACATACCTTGACAAAGTTTTGAAGAAGTTCAAAATGGATCAAGCAAAGAAAGGGTTCTTGCCTATGTTACAAGGTGTGAAGTTGAGTAAGACTCAATGCCCGACCAGTGCACAAGATAGAGAGAAAATGAAAGATGTTCCCTATGCTTCAGCCATAGGCTCTATCATGTATGCAATGCTGTGTACCAGACCTAATGTGTGCCTTGCTATAAGTCTAGCAGGGAGGTACCAAAGTAATCCAGGAGTGGATCACTGGACAGCAGTCAAGAACATCCTAAAGTACCTGAAAAGGACTAAGGATATGTTTCTCGTTTATGGAGGTGACAAAGAACTCATCGTAAATGGTTACGTTGATGCAAGCTTTGACACTGATCCGGACGATTCCAAATCGCAAACCGGATACGTGTTTACATTGAACGGTGGAGCTGTCAGTTGGTGCAGTTCTAAACAAAGCGTCATGGAGGGATCTACATGTGAAGCGGAGTACATAGCTGCTTCGGAAGCAGCAAATGAAGGAGTCTGGATGAAGGAGTTCATATCCGATCTAGGTGTCATACCTAGTGCATCGGGTCCAATGAAAATCTTTTGTGACAATACTGGAGCAATTGCCTTAGCGAAGGAATCCAGATTTCACAAGAGAACCAAGCACATCAAGAGACGCTTCAATTCCATCCGAGATCTAGTCCAGGTGGGAGACATAGAAATTTGCAAGATACATACGGATCTGAATGTTGCAGACCCGTTGACTAAGCCTCTTGCACGAGAAAAACATGATCAGCACCAAGGCTCCATGGGTGTTAGAATCATTATTGTGTAATCTAGATTATTGACTCTAGTGCAAGTGGGAGACTGAAGGAAATATGCCCTAGAGGCAATAATAAAGTTATTATTTATTTCCTTATATCATGATAAATGTTTATTATTCATGCTAGAATTGTATTAACCGGAAACATAATACATGTGTGAATACATAGACAAACAGAGTGTCACTAGTATGCCTCTACTTGACTAGCTCGTTGATCAAAGATGGTTAAGTTTCCTAGCCATTGACATGGGTTGTAATTTGATTAACACACGATCGTTTAGTATGTTGCTATTGCTTTCTTCATGACTTATACATGTTCCTATGACTATGAGATTATGCAACTCCCGTTTACCGGAGGAACACTTTGTGTGCTACCAAACGTCACAATGTAACTGGGTGATTATAAAGGTGCTCTACAGGTGTCTCCGAAGGTACTTGTTGGGTTGGCGTATTTCCAGATTAGGATTTGTCACTCCGATTGTCGGAGAGGTATCGCTGGGCCCTCTCGGTAATGCACATCACTTAAGCCTTGCAAGCATTGCAACTAATGAGTTAGTTGCGGGATGATGTATTACGGAACGAGTAAAGAGACTTGCCGGTAACGAGATTGAACTAGGTATTGAGATACCGACGATCGAATCTCGGGCAAGTAACATACCGATGACAAAGGGAACAATGTATGTTGTTATGTGGTCTAACCGATAAAGATCTTCGTAGAATATGTAGGAGCCAATATGAGCATCCAGGTTCCACTATTGGTTATTGACCGGAGACGTGTCTCGGTCATGTCTACATAGTTCTCGAACCTGTAGGGTCCGCACGCTTAACGTTACGATGACAGTTATATTATGAGTTTATATGTTTTGACGTACCGAAGGTTGTTCGGAGTCCCGGATGTGATCACGGACATGACGAGGAGTCTCAAAATGGTCGAGACATGAAGATTGATATATTGGAAGCCTATGTTTGGATATCGGAAGTGTTCTGGGTAAAATCGGGATTTTACCGGAGTACCGGGAGGTTACCGGAACCCCCCGGGAATCAAATGGGCCTTAGTGGGCCTAGGTGGAAGAGAGGAGAGGAGGCAAGGGCTGGCTGCGCGCCCCTCCCCCCTAGTCCGAATTGGACAAGGAGAGGGGGGTGGCGCCCCCCCCCCCTTCCTTCCGTCTCCTCCACTCCTTCCCCCTCAAGTCCTAATCCAACTAGGAAAGGGGGGAGTCCTAGTCCCAATGGGAGTAGGACTCCTCCTGGCGCGCCCTCTCCCTTGGCCGGCCACACCCCCCTTGCTCCTTTATATACGGGGGCAGGGGGGCACCCTAGAGACACAACAATTGATCATTGATCTCTTAGCCGTGTGCGGTGCCCCCCTCCACCATAGTCCACCTCGATAATACTGTACCGGTGCTTAGGCGAAGCCCTGCGTCGGTAGAACATCAACATCGTCACCACGCCGTCGTGCTGACGAAACTCTCCCTCAACACTCGGCTGGATCGGAGTTCGAGGGACGTCATCGGGCTAAACGTGTGCTGAACTCGGAGGTGCCGTACGTTCGGTACTTGATCGGTCGGATCGTGAAGACGTACGACTACATCAACCGCATTGTGCTAACGCTTCCACTTTTGGTCTACGAGGGTACGTGGACAACACTCTCCCCTCTCATTGCTATGCATCACCATGATCTTGTGTGTGCGTAGGAAATTTTTTAAAATTACTATGTTCCCCAACAAAATGGTGGTCCTGTTCATTGGGAGGGGTGTGGCGTACCGCAAAATGGGACTCCACGGGATACTGTTCATCTCCACCGTCGACCTCCTCCAGCCTCCATGGGCTCCTGTTCATCCAGCCTCCACCACGCGCTACTCCACCGGCTACTGTTCAACCACCCCTCCACCGTCTATTGTTCATCCAGCCCTCCACACCACGGGGTCCTGTTCAACCACCCCTCCATGGGCACCCATCCACCGTCTACTGTTCATCCAGCCCTCCACCACACCATGGGTTCCTGTTCATCCAAAGGCAACGCCACCGCTCACTGTTCATCCACCCCCCCCCCCCCCCCCGCAACGCTCACTGTTCATCCCAGAGGCAGCATCGACCGGCTTCAGTTAGAAGCAGTAGCGAAGGAATAGCTCGATCGGGTTCAGTTAATAGCCATCGATCGATCGCTCGGGTTCAGTAACGCGTAGCCTGCATTGCGATCGCTCGAGTTCAGTTAGAGCCCAACGCCTCGCTCGGGTTCAGTTAGAGCCAACGCCTCGCACACACGCGCATACGTGTACGAGAGAAACGCACATCGCTCGGCCCTCGACCTCCCACCGTAACTGGGAACTCCCTGAAATTTTCCTCCCCCTCACTTCTACCATGGTTTTTTCCGTCATGGACGGCCCAAAGAATGTCATGCAGCTGCGTCTCCGGCCCGCCCAGGACGAAAAGCCCATTTTATGTCATGATTTTTTTGTCATAGAAGTAGGATCCCACCACATCTATGATGATACCGGGTTTTGTCACAATTATCGTCATAGAAGTGTCATATGTATGACAGAAAAAAATTCGTTCGGCCAAAAATGTCACGGATGTGTCTTTTTTTTGTAGTGCACCTCCATAAACGAGAAACATATCCTTGGTCCTTTTCAGGTACTTCAGAATGTTCTTGACCGTTGTCCAGTGATCCACTCCTGGATTACTTTGGTACCTCCCTGCTAGGCTAATAGCAAGGCACACATCAGGTCTGGTACACAGCATTGCATACATGATAGAGCCTATGGTTGAAGCATAGGGAACACTTTTCATTCTCTCTCTATCTTCTGCAGTGGTCGGGCATTGTGTCTTACTCAACTTCACACCTTGTAACACAGGCAAGAACCCTTTCTTAGCTTGATCCATTTTGAACCTCTTCAAAACTTTATCAAGGTATGTGCTTTGTTAAAGTCCAATTAAGCGTCTTGATCTATCTCTATAGATCTTGATGCCCAATATATAAGCAGCTTCACCGAGGTCTTTCATTGAAAAACTTTTATTCAAGTATCCTTTTATGCTGTCCAGAAATTCTATATCATTTCCAATCAACAATATGTCATCCACATATAATATTAGAAATGCTACAGAGCTCCGACTCACTTTCTTGTAAATACAGGCTTCTCCAAAAGTCTGTATAAAACCATATGCTTTCATCACACTATCAAAACGTTTATTCCAACTCCGAGATGCTTGCACCAGTCCATAAATGGATCGCTGGAGCTTGCACACTTTGTTAGCTCCCTTTGGATTGATAAAACCTTCAGGTTGCATCATATACAACTTTTCTTCCAGAAATCCATTCAAGAATGTAGTCTTTACATCCATTTACCAAATTTCATAATCATAAAATGCGGCAATTGCTAACATGATTCGGACGAACTTAAGCATCGCTACGGGTGACAAGGTCTCATCGTAGTCAACTCCTTGAACTTGTTAAAAACCTTTTGCAACAAGTCGAGCTTCGTAGACAGTAACATTACCGTCGGCATCTGTCTTCTTCTTGAAGATCCATTTGTTCTTGATGGCTTGTCGATCATCGGGCAAGTCAACCAAAGTCCACACTTTGTTCTCATACATGGATCCCATCTCAGACTTCATGGCCTCAAGCCATTTTGTGGAATCTGGGCTCATCATCGCTTCTTCATAGTTTGTAGGTTTGTCATGGTCAAGTAACATGACCTCCAGAACTGGATTACCGTACCACTCTGGCGCGGATCTTGCTCTGGTTGACCTACGAAGTTCGGTAGTAACTTGATCTGAAGGTTCATGATCATCATCATTAGCTTCCTCACTAATTCATGTAGATGTCATAGGAACCGGTTTCTGTGATGAACTACTTTCCAATAAGGGAGTAGGTACAGTTACCTCATCAAGTTCTACTTTCCTCCCACTCACTTCTTTCGAGAGAAACTCCTTCTCTAGAAAGGATCCATTCTTAGCAACGAATATCTTGCCTTTGGATCTATGATAGAAGGTGTACCCAATAGTTTCCTTTGGATATCCTATGAAGACACATTTCTCCGAATTGGGTTCGAGCTTATCAGGTTGAAGCTTTTTCACATAAGCATCGCAGCCTCAAACTTTAAGAAACGACAACTTTGGCTTCTTGCCAAACCATAGTTCATAAGGTGTCGTCTCAACGGATTTTGATGGTGCCCTATTTAATGTGAATGCAGCCGTCTCTAAAGCATAACCCCAAAATGATAGCGGTAAATCAGTAAGAGACATCATAGATCGCACCATATCTAGTAAAGTACGATTACGATGTTCCGACACACCATTACGATGTGGTGTTCCGGGTGACGTGAGTTGCGAAACTATTCCGCATTGTTTCAAATGTAGGCCAAACTCGTAACTCAAATATTCTCCTCCACGATCAGATCGGAGAAACTTTATTTTCTTGTTACGATGATTTTCCACTTCACTCTGAAATTCTTTGAAATTTTCAAATGTTTCAGACTTATGTTTCATTAAATAGATATACCCATATCTGCTCAAATCATCTGTGAAGGTGAGAAAATAATGATACCCGCTACGAGCCTCAATATTCATCGGACCACATACATCAGTATGTATGATTTCCAACAATTCTGTTGCTCGCTCCATAGTTCCGGAGAATGGCGTTTTAGTCATCTTGCCCATAGGCATGGTTCGCAAGTACCAGGTGATTCATAATCAAGTGATTCCAAAAATCCATCAGTATGGAGTTTCTTCATGCGCTTTATACCAATATGCCCAAACGGCAGTGCCACAAATAAGTTGCACTATCATTATCAACTCTGCATCTTTTGGCTTCAACATTATGAATATGTGTATCACTACTATCGAGATTCAACATGAATAGACCACTCTTTAAGGGTGCATGACCATAAAAGATATTACTCATGTAAATAGAACAGCCATTATTCTCAGATTTAAATGAATAACCGTGTCGCATCAAACAAGATCCAGATATAATGTTCATGTTTAACACTGGCACCAAATAACAATTATTTAGGTCTAAAACTAATCCCGAAGGTAGATGTAGAGGTAGCGTGCCGACGGCGATCACATCGACTTTGGAACCATTTCCCATGCGCATCGTCACCTTGTCCTTAGCCAGTCTTTGCTTAATCCTAGTCCCTGTTCGAGTTGCAAATATTAGCAACAGAACCAGTATCAAATACCCAGGTGCTACTGCGAGCTCTGGTAAGGTACACATCAATAACATGTACATCACATATACCTTTGTTCACTTTGCCATCCTTCTTATCCGCCAAATACTTGGGGCAGTTCCGCTTCCAGTGACCAGTCTGTTTGCAGTAGAAGCACTCAGTCTCGGGCTTAGGTCCAGACTTGGGTTTCTTCTCTTGAGCAGCAACTTGTTTGCCGTTCTTCTTGAAGTTCCCCTTCTTCTTCCCTTTGCCCTTTTTCTTGAAACTGGTGATCTTATTGACCATCAACACTTGATGCTCCTTCTTGATTTCTACCTCCGCAGCCTTTAGCATCGCGAAGAGCTCGGGAATAGTCTTATTCATCCCTTGCATATTATAGTTCATCATGAAGCTTTTGTAGCTTGGTGGCAGTGATTGAATAACTCTGTCAATGACACTATCAACAGGAAGATTAACTCCCAGTTGAGTCAAGTGATTATGATACCCAGACATTTTGAGTATATGCTCACTGACAGAACTATTCTCCTCCATCTTGCAGCTATAGAACTTATTGGAGACTTCATATCTCTCAATCCGGGCATTTTCTTGAAATATTAACTTCAACTCCTGGAACATCTCATATGCTCCATGACTTTCAAAACGTCATTGACGTCCCGGTTCTAAGCCGTAAAGCATGGCACACTGAACTATCGAGTAGTCATCAGCTTTACTCTGCCAAACGTTCTTAACGTTGTCAGCAGCATCTGCAGCAGGCTTAGCACCCAGCGGTGCTTCCAGGATGTAATTCTTCTGTGCAGCAATGAGGATAACCCTAAAGTTATGGACCCAGTCTGTGTAATTGCTACCATCATCTTTCAACTTTGATTTCTCAAGGAACGCATTAAAATTAACCGGAACAACAGCACGGGCCATCTATCTACAACAACATAGATAAGCAAAATACTATCAAGTACTAAGTTCATGATAAATTCAAGTTCAACTAATCATATTTCTTAAGAACTCCCACTTAGATAGACATCCCTCTAATCATCTAAGTGATCACGTGATCCATATCAACTAAACCATAATCGATCATCACGTGAAATGGAGTAGAGTAGTTTTCAATGGTGAACATCACTATGTAGATCATATCTACTATATGATTCACGCTCGACCTTTCGGTCTCAGTGTTCCGAGGCCATATCTGCATATGCTAGGCTCGTCAAGTTTAACCCGAGTATTCTGCGTGTGCAAAACTGTCTTGCACCCGTTGTAGATGGACGTAGAGCTTATCACACCCGATCATCATGTGGTATCTCGGCACGACGAACTTTGGCAATGGTGCATACTCAGGGAGAACACTTTTATCTTGACATTTAGTGAGTGATCATCTTATAATGCTACCGTCAAACAAAGCAGAATAAGATGCATAAAGGATAAACATCACATGCAATCAATATAAGTGATATGATATGGCCATCATCATCTTGTGCTTGTGATCTCCATCTCCGAAGCACCATCATGATCACCATCGTCACCGGCACGACACCTTGATCTCCATCGTAGCATCGTTGTCATCTCGCCAATCTTATGCTTCCACGACCATTGCTACCGCTTAGTGATAAAGTAAAGCATTACAGGGCGATTGCATTGCATACAATAAAGCGACAAACATATGGCTCCTGCCAGTTGCCGATAACTCGGTTACAAAACATGATCATCTCATACAATAAAATTTAGCATCATGTCTTGACCATATCACATCACAACATGCCCTGCAAAAGCAAGTTAGATGTCCTCTACTTTGTTGTTGCAAGTTTTACGTGGCTGCTACGGGCTGAGCAAGAACCGTTCTTACCTACGCATCAAAACCACAACGATAGTTTGTCAAGTTGGTGTTGTTTTAACCTTCTCAAGGACCGGGCGTAGCCACACTCGGTTCAACTAAAGTTGGAGAAACTGACACCCGCCAGCCACCTGTGTGCAAAGCACGTCGGTAGAACCAGTCTCGCGTAAGCATACGCGTAATGTCAGTCTGGGCCGCTTCATCCAACAATACCGCCGAACCAAAGTATGACATGCTGATAAGCAGTATGACTTGTATCGCCCACAACTCACTTGTGTTCTACTCATGCATATAACATCAACGCATAAAACCTGGCTCGGATGCCACTGTTGGGGAACGTAGTAATTTCAAAGAAAATCCTACGCACACGCATGATCATGGTGATGCATAGAAACGAGAGGGGAGAGTGCTGTCCACGTACCCTCGTAGACCGTTAAGCGGAAGCGTTATGACAACGCGGTTGATGTAGTCGTACGTCTTCACGATCGACCGATCCTCAGTACCGTACGTACGGCACCTCCGTGTTCAGCACACGTTCAGCTTAGTGACGTCCCGCGAACTCACGATCCAGTAGAGCTCGGGGAAGAGTTTCGTCAGCACGATGGCGTGGTGACGATGTTGATGAACCTACCGCAGTAGGGCTTCGCCTAAACACCGCTACAGTATTACCGAGGTGGATTATGGTGGAGGGGGGCACCGCACACGGCTGGGAGAGATCTTTGCGATCAACTTGTGTGTCTAGAGGTGCCCCCTGTCCCCGTATATAAAGGAGCAAGGGGGAAGAGGCGGCCGGCCAGGAGGAGGCGCGCCAGGGAGGAGTCCTACTCCCACCGGGTGTAGGACTCCCTCATTTCCTAGTTGGAATAGGAGAAGGGGGAGGAGGAGGGAGAGAAGAAGGAAAGGGGGCGCCAACCCCCCCCCCCCCTCCTTGTCCAATTCGGACTAGAGGGAGATGAAAGTGCGTTATATCGACTAGAGGGGGTGAATAGGTGATTTTTATGAATTCTTCACTGAGGAATTTGCAGGTGAGGAAATTACTTAGCGAAGAACCACTAGCAGCGAAATAAGTACTCAAAAGTAAACATATCAGAGCACAAGCATAGTCATCATGATGAAATGAAGACAAGCACAGAGTACAGAAAGCGTAAACACAGGATAACACAGGATGAAGACAAACAGACTAAAGAAATTGAACTGAGGGATTTGAGAAAGTCTTCAGTCAAAGTCTTCAAACACAAATATGAACAAGCACTCAACACAGTTATGAGGAAATGAAAGAGTTGAGGAAATAGAACCAGTGAGCTTGGTGAAGACAATGATTTGGTAGACCAGTTCCAACTGCTGTCTCGGTTGTACGTCTGGTTGGAGCGGCTAGGTATTTAAACTTGAGGACACACAGTCCTGGACACACAATCCTCACCGTATTCTCCTTGAGCTAAGGTCACACAGACCTCGCCCAATCACTCGTGGTAAGTCTTCAGATGACTTCCGAACCTTCACAAACTTGGTCACTCGGTGATCCACAATTCCTGTTGGATGCTCTAGACCTTGACGCCTAGCCGTCTGGAAGAAGCACAGTCTTCAAAGGTAACAAGCGTCGGATCCACGCAGGATCAATCTCTTCAGTGATGCTCAATCACTAGGGGTTTGTAGGTGTTTGGGTTTGGGTTTGGGTTTTCCACACTTGATGATTTTCACTCAAAGTCCTCGAAGGATGGGATGCTCTCAAATGACAAGTGTCAGTTTCTCTCGGAGCAGCCAACCAGCTAGTGGTTGTAGGGGCGGCTATTTATAACCTAGGGAGCAGCCCGACATGATAAAACATAAATGCCCTTCAATGATATGACCGTTAGGTGGGTAGATATTTTGGGACAGCTGGCACAAAGCACAGCAATGGTCGGAAATTTGAGTATCAAATTCCTCAGGACTATCATGTTCCTCACTATGTAGGCAATCCGCACTGGCGAATTCCTAACTCCTCAGTCAGAACAAATTCCTCAGAGACCAGAAGAACTTCGTCTCTTTCACTGAAGAATATGACTGAACTGTATGAGATTTCCAATGGCTTCACTCGAAGGGATTGGTAGGTGTAGGATTTTGAGTTGAGCATCACATGGAAATTTTTCCTTAGTATTTCCTCGACCCCCTTTAACAGTACGGTGTTTCCTATGACTCAAGAAATACAAAATGAAACTATAAAAACAAAAGTCTTCATGCTTCATGTTCCTCGAATGAATACCAAGTCTTCAGGATTGCACCAATTTCTTCACTTTCAAAGTCTTCAGAAAGTCTTCAGAAATCCAAAGTCTTCAGTCGAGGAACCTCATTTTTAGGGGTCGACTTTCTCTATAAATATCAAACTCCTCATAGACTTATAGACCTGTGTATACTCAGAAATACATTAGTCCCTTAACCTATAAGTCTTCAATACACCAAAATCACTAAGGGGCACTAGATGCACTTACAATCTCCCCCTTTTTGGTGATTGATGACAATATAGGTTAAGTTTTCAACGGGGATAAACATATGAAGTGTAAATACTGATATTGAGGAATTTGATTGCAAGATATAGAAGAACTCCCCTTGAAGATGTGCATGATGAGGAATTTGCTTTTGAAGCATTGCACACTTGAAGAGTAGAATCATGGAGATCTCCCCCTATATCTTGTAATTCATACACGCATTCGACATATCATAATGAAGAATTTGGAATGCATGATGAAATATGGTGACTGATGTAATTCAGCATGCGTGCATTAACATATATGAGGAATAAGCATGCAGAAAAACACATCAAAAATATTAGAGCACCATCGGGTTTAAGTTTACAACTCGATCCAATAAGGTTTTAGAAGAACGAGAGTTGTAACTTAGCAAAAAAATGCCCATATAGACAGACCCGCTTGAAGACTAACTCAAAATTCTCCCCCTTTGTCATTGAATGACCAAAAGGATCGAAAATGAGGACTAACGCCCCTGAAGAATATCAAGTTCATGAAGGAGCACCAGCGTTGTTGGGGTCGTTTGTCATGGAAGGGCCTGCGGCAGTGTCGTCCAGGTCTTCATGCTCGTCGGTGTCGCGCGATGAAGAATAGGAGCTGGACACCAAAGGAGGAACCTTGACCTTCTTGTATTTCTTCGGTGGAGGTGCAGACCAGTCAAAATCTTCCTTAAGACCCATTGCCTTAAGATCTTCATCACCATACAGATGTGACAGAATGGCCCAGGTGCGACCAAAAACTTCATGGAGGTAGTAATGGTTTTTCTTCACTGCATTGTGTGTGGCAGTCATGTTGTGAAGAAATGAACCAAACTGACGCTTAACCCATTTATGGTTTCGATCCACCTTCTGGTGAAGACTAAGCAAAAGCTCACGGTTAGTCATCACACAAGGAGCAGTCGCTTGAGGAGTAGACTTGGGTGCATTGGCAGCAGAGTCATGTGTGGCAGAGTCATCATTGGTGGAATAAGATGCGGCTTTGTGAAACTGACCATCCAATGGACGAATGCCTTCATCAATGACAGCAGGAGCCTTGCCCTTTTCATCAGTTGAAGTAAAAGTCTGCTTGAGGACTTCAATCGGGGGCAAGTAGCTGAGGTGATTCTGAAAATCAGCCTTCTAGTTGAGTGAAGACCTTGTCCTGAGGAATCTCATAATCCAAGGTGCATAAGGCTTCAGCTCAAACAGAGAAAGTGCAGCATTTGCCAGAGTCCTCATAAAGAAATCGTGATAATTGATAGGAATGCTATGTATGATGTTGAATAGCAGATTCTTCATGATGCCAACTATTTCCTCATCAAATGAGTCGTGGCCTTTGATGGGACTCATTGTCCTCGTCAGAATGCGATAGACAGTCCGAGGCACATATAGTAATTCCTTCACGAGGAATTTGGTTCGTGGGGCCTGACCTGGCTTCAAAGGCTTCATCAGAACTTGCATGTAGTGATTTGTAAGCTCGGGTTCACTGTAGATGGAATAAGCAGCTTCAAGGGGAGGACTGAGTGGTGAAGCATGAAGCAATTCAATAGCTGGTGCCGTGTAGTGAGTGTTTTCAAACATCCAGTCCAGCACCCATGAATTCACATCTTCAGAATTTCCTGTGATGTGTAGCGTCGCATAAAATTGAAGAATGAGTTCTTCATTCCAATCACATATGTCAGTGCAGAAATTTAACAGTCCAGCGTCGTGAAGAACACTGAGGACTGGCTCGAAGCACGACAGAGATTCCATATCCACGTGAGGAATGTGCTCATGGTAGAAGATTTTGTCTTTGTTAAACAGCACTGAGGAATAGAAAGTAGCATGGCTAGCAGTCCAGAAATGCCTTTTCCTAATGCGAGCAGAGTCATAGGGGTTGTAGCCTATGAAGAATACGTGCTCGCCGAAGAAATCATCAGCCTTGAATTTTTGCTTCCTGGAGAATGGATCCTTTTGGCTTGGGTAGAGGAGTGTTAGTGAGTTGCATCACAACCTCAGGAATCACAATCTCAGGTTCTTCAGGCTGAGGAATTTCTGGTTCCTCTTCAGTGGCAGTCTGCGTCTTCAGATGTTCAGTAGCAGTAGTTTCTTCAGCACTAGTGGCTGGAATTTCTTCACGGACATACGAAGTGGGGTGAGTTTCTTCAGAGCCCATTTGAACAGTTTGTGCAGGGGATTGAGGTATTTGCTGTAAAGGTGTGAACAGTGGAGAGTTGGGTGCTGACTTTCCCAAAATTCATCACTTAGCACAGGTGTGGTGCAGCCAATGTCCACATCTTCATCTTCCATTTCTTCAACGCCAGCCTCTTCAGCTGTGAACTGAGGCATAGGCGAGGAAACAACTGGTGTTGAAGGGATTTGATCCGCTTCAATTTCTTCATCCATATGCTCTGACAAAGCAGCAGAAGGATTTTCTTCATCAGATCCGCTAGGGATCACATATTCTTCATCAAAAGGAATAAGGTCCTTTGATGGCATGGTTGAGATCGGAACAGCATCAATGGGATTTGCGAACGAACTTGTCATAGACTTCATTTTCTTCAGAGCTGAAGAATCTGAAGTAGCTGATGCTTTCCTTTTCTTCACAGCCGCACGCTCTGCAGCCTTGGTCTTCTTCACATCTCATGCAGATGGAAGGATCGGAGTTGGTGTAGGCGCAGGAGGAGCAGAGGAATCTGGTTGATTTTCTTCAGGCACAACTGATGCAGTTGCCCTGACTTCTTCATTTTCTTCAGGCGCACCACTAGTGGATGCCTTGGCAATTTCTTCAACGGCTGGAATGCAGTCATCAGCCCTGGAACTCACATTTTCTTCAGCAGCCTGAAAGTCATCAGCGGTGCTGGCATGTTCTTTAGTTGGCTGAGCAGATGCTTCAGCCTGAGGAATTTCCTGTTGCGTTGGGGCTGCAACATGTGAGGTGAAATTATTAGCAAGTCTCACAAAACGAATCTTGGCTCCAAGCCAATCAGTGCGGTATGCGTCAAATTCATCACTGGGTTTCTTGATCTCAGTTTGAATAGTGACAAGTTCTTCAGTTGTCATAGAGACAACGTTTTTCTTCAGATAGCGCTCCTTCTTGTACTGCGCTTTCTTGATTTGCCTGGCCTTCTCAAACTTCCATTTTTCTTCTTGGATGAAATGGGTCAGAATGTGACTTTGGCCAGGAGTCAACTTGAAATCAGGCATAGGAGTGTTTGGGTCCTTGTGCCAAAGATCAATATAGTCGAGGATCAACGTTGGATCCAAAAGCAGTGGCACATTTGTGCCTTTGGCGCTGGCGGCCCTGACTTGCCTATCTCTGATGATCTCAGCAAGTTCTTCATCATCAGCTTCGTCTTCTTCAGACGGCACTTGGAAGGCGACCTGCTTCTTTTGAGGACTAGGGCGAGGACCTCGTCCAGCAGTGTCCTTTGTCTTCAGCGGAGAGGGTCCTGTTGAAGAATTGGGTGCAGCTGAGGAACTAGCTGAAGCTCCTGAGGCAATAGAGATGCATGTAGTCCTTTGGCACGTGGCAAGATGCACAGGTGCAGAGGACTTTGTCGGAGCAGCTGAGGACTCTGGAGGAGCTGAGGATTTTGGAGGAGCAGGAGCGGCATGAGGAATTGGCCTTGAGGGCTTTGAAGATTCTGGCCGTGAGGGCATTGCTGAGGAACTTGGCCTTGAGGGCACTGAAGGTGAAGCACTTGGCTTGCGTGCAGGCTTATTTGACACGGCCTTCTTAGGCTTGACAGAGGCCTCAGCGGTAGCAGCAGCAGAGTCTTCATTGAATTTCCTCACAGCTTCTCTGGCTTGTCTAGCCAACTTGTCCTGGCGCTTGGCCCATTCATCAGGATAATCCTCACCACGCTTGAGGCTGGTGGGATCAGCTATTTGGCCAAGTGGCAATGGAGGTCTTGGGCATGGAGGATTGAGTGCGAATTTCTTCATGTATTTGGGAGTAACATATCTGTATTCCCTCCACTCTCTTGCCCATCTCCTCTCTATCCTCTGCATGCGCACCTTGCGCTGATTTTTGTCCTCTTTTCCAAACTTGGCCTCATCAGGAGTGCAGTAATCTTTGTATATGTCATCATGGATTTCAAACGCTGTGTTGACATTTGGCTTCTTTCCTCCTTTCTGTGGCTTCTTACCATCAGCCATTTTCTTCAGTTGAGGAATTTGAACAATCGAATTCTCTGAAGAAGTATGCAATTTTTCTTCGAGGAACGCTGCAATGAGTTAAGTTGATGAGAACATAGTGATTCAGCAGCGGACATGAGTACCTGTGAACAGAGTATAGTTGCGAGGAATTTGGAGAGGTCATATGCGTTCTCAGAAGGTTTTGTAAAAAGAACAAGTTTGAGGAATTTGACCAGACTAGTCTTGAAGAATTTCACTGAGCGTTCTTAGTCTTAGGTTCCAGAGTTGTACAGATCAGAAATCTGCACAATTGAGGAATCTTGAAGAGAAATTTGCAGCTTAGAGAAATGAATCAAGAACAGATGACATGTGAGGTGTTTTAGTGTGTGAAGATATGAAGAAAAACACCTTTGAAGATTTTATAGAAATCATTTGAATCAACTTGGGCAGTAAAAGTAACTTTTAATTACCCTAGATGAAGAACACGACGAACTGGAATGTGGAGATGTGAAGTTCGTCAGTGCAGATCTTCCACGCCCTAACTCGGTGGAGGAAGACGGCTACGGTGGCGGCGGAGTGAAGATTTCCGCGGCCGACGCGAGTACGGCGGCGACGAGGTTGAGGCAGTGAAGCTGTTCCTCACCGGCAACGATGAAGTAGCGGCGGTGCTAGGGTTTGAGAAGCTCGAGCTGGAGACGGAGGTCGAGCGAAGTAAAGGAAGTGAGGAAGGGGAGAGGGGGTATTTATAACCACGGTGAAAAACTGTTCGCCCAAAGAATTTGGACGAACGTGCCCCTGACCCTTCTCATTCGCATGACATGTGTCACCCATGTACTGAGAAGTGGAGATCGTGTTAGATCGTGGGTGAATAGATAAGTATATCGTGGGATGCGGAACGGTTTGAGCGGCAAAGCCGAAAATTTGGATAAGATAAGTTTCAATGTTCCGTTCGCAAATTCTTCAGCTAACAAGGACACAGTGAAGATTTTGAACGAGTTTCAAATAGAATGCACATGAAGAATTTGTGAATAGATTGGGTTGAGTTCAGCAAAGAGGGGGAAGGGTCCGATCACATTCACTTAGCAGAAAAACCAACTTGAAGAATTAGCAATAAGTGAATGTTGTAGAGGACATAAACTCATATATATATATAGCCAATGAAGAAAAACGACGGAAACAGTGAAGACAATGCAAAGTTGAAGAATTTGAACAACTGAGGAATTTTAACTTTTGGTGGTGGCGTGACCCACCGTATAAGACTGATGATTTCAGACACCGCGTACAATTGTCGTAGGGTTCTGAGAATCAAATTCTTCGTTAATTTCTTCACACTTAGAGTGTTATTCTTCATTGATTGAAGAAAAACGTTTCTTCATGTGTTGCACATCTAAGTCATCAATTTTGCATAAGTGTTAGGATGAGTGTCCTTTTCAGAGAACATTCGAAGATTCTAGGATATTTAGCTCACACCACAACTTGCTAAATCTCTTCTCATCCAAGGGCTTTGTGAATATATCGGCTAGCTGTTCTTCAGTCTTCACATGCTCAATAGAAATGTCGCCCTTCAACACATAATCACGAAGAAAATGATGACGAATCTGAATGTGCTTTGTCTTCGAGTGCTGAACTAGGTTGTGAGCAATCTTGATGGCACTCTCATTGTCACAGAAGAGAGGCACATTCTTCATGTTGACGCCGTAGTCCTAGAGAGTTTGCTTCATCCATAGCAATTGAGCACAGCAAGAACCAGCGGCAATGTACTCAGCTTCAGTGGTGGATAGTGATACGCAGTTCTGTTTCTTCAAGGACCAACAGACCAAAGATCGTCCGAGGAAATGACATGTACCAGATGTTGACTTGTGGTCCACACGATCACCAGCATAGTCAGAGTCAGAATATCCGATGAGATCAAAAGCCGAGCCCTTGGGGTACCATAATCCAAGTGTTGGTGTGTGAGCTAGATATCGAAGAATATGCTTCACAGCCTTATGGTGTGATTCCTTCGGTGTAGCTTGAAATCAGGCACACATGCAAACACTAAGCATAATATCTAGCCTAGATGCACATAAGTACAATAAAGAACCAATCATGGAGCGGTATACCTTATGATCGAAGTCGATACCATTTTCATCAGTGCACAGATGGCCATTTGTGGGCATAGGAATTTTGACGCCTTTGCAATCTTGCATGCCGAATTTCCTCAGTACATCCTTGAGGTATTTCTCCTGAGATATGAATATGCCATTGCTTTGTTGACGAATTTGAAGACCTAAGAAGAATTTCAATTCTCCCATCATAGACATTTGATATTCTTCACTCATCATATAGGCAAATTCATCACTATAACGTTGGTCAGTACAGCCAAAGATAATATCATCAACATATATTTGGCACAAACAATTCACGATCATAAGATTTAGTGAAAATAGTAGGGTCGAGTGAACCGGGTTTGAAGCCTTTCTTCATAAGGAATTCCTTCAAAGTATCATACCACGCCTGTGGGGCCTGCTTGAGGCCATAGAGGGCCTTATTGAGTCTGAAGACTTTGTCAGGATGCTTTGGATCTTCAAGACCTGGGGGTTGAGCAACATATACTTCTTCCTCAAGCTTACCATTGAGGAATGCACGTTTCACATCCATTTGATATAGAGTGATATCATGATGGTTAGCATAACCAAGTAATATGCGAATAGCCTCAAGTCTAGCAACAGGTGCAAAAGTTTCATCAAAATCAATTCCTTCAACCTGTGTGTAGCCTTGAGCTACAAGTCGTGCCTCATTCCTTACCACGAGGCCATTTTCATCTTGCTTGTTGCGATAGATCCATTTTGTGCCAATGATATTGTGCTTGCGAGGATCTGGACGTTTGACCAGTTCCCAGACGTTGTTGAGCTCGAACTGATGTAATTCTTCTTGCATGGCCTAAATCTACCCAGGCTCCAGAAATGCTTCATCTACCTTAGTGGGCTCTGTGATAGAGACAAAAGCATAGTGCCCACAAAAGTTAGATAAATGTGAAGCTTTTGAGCGTGTGAGAGGACCTGGCGCTTTGATGTCATTGATGACCTTTTCAACTTGCACTTCTTTTGCAACGCGAGGATGAGCTGGTTGTCGTTGAGGAATTTGATCAGCATTTTCTTCAGCACCATTTTCTTCAGTATTTTCTTCAGGTGCATTAGCTCGACGTTCTTCATGTTCTGGAATGAATTCTTCAATAGATTCTTCAGTAGGAATGACATCCTCAGTAGCCTTGAACTTGATAGTTTCCTCAGGTGCTAGTTCATCTATCACAGAAGGTAGGTGCTCTCTTTGCAAGCCATTAGTTTCATCGAACTGCACATCTACAGTTTCAACAACCTTGTGAAGAACGTTGTTGAAGACTCTGTAGGTGTGCGAGTCCTTTCCGTAACCAAGCATGAAACCTTCATGTGCTTTCGGTGCAAATTTTGAGTTGTGATGAGGATCTCTAATCCAACATTTAGCACCGAAGACTTTGAAATAACTTACATTGGGTTTCCTGTCAGTGAGGAGTTCATAGGCAGTCTTTTTGAAGAATTTGTGAAGATATACTATGTTGATGATGTGGCATGCAGTATCAATTGCATGAATCCAGAAACGACGAGGTGTCTTGTATTCATCAAGCATAGTGCGAGCCATCTCAACAAGAGTTCTGTTCTTACGCTCCACGACGCCATTCTGCTGAGGAGTATAAGGAGAAGATAACTCATGAGTGATACCAAGTTCATCAAGATAGTCATCAAGACCAGAATTCTTGAACTCAGTTCCATTGTCACTTCTGATGTTCTTGATCTTCACACCAAAGTTGGTTGAAGCCCTCGAGGAAAATCGTTTGAAGACTTCCTGCACTTCATGTTTGTAAGTGACAATGTGTACCCATGTGTAACGAGAGTAATCATCAACAATAACAAAGCCATATAGAGATGCATCATTTGTAACAGCAGAATAATGGTTAGGGCCAAAAAGATCCATATGAAGCAATTCAAATGGTCGAGTGGTAGTCATGATTGTCTTCGCTGGATGCTTGGCCTTGGTCATCTTTCCAGCTCCACAGGCTCCGCATAAGTGATCCTTGAGGAATTTGACATTCTCAATGCCAATGACATGCTTCTTCTTCGCAAGCATGTGCAAATTCCTCATGCCTGCATGACCAAGTCGTCGATGCCAGAGCTAGCCTTCTGAAGCTTTTGCAAGTAGGCACACGGCTGGTTGTGGTCATGTAGAGAAATCAACAATATACAAGTCTCCTCTCCTAAAGCCTTCGAAGACTTTGGAATTGTCAGCTTCCATGATCACAATACAACGATACTTGCCAAAGACAACTACCATATCAAGATCGCAAAGCATTGAGACAGACATGAGGTTGTATCCTAAGGACTCGACAAGCATGACTTTGTCCATGTGTCGATCCTTTGAGATCGCAACCTTACCTAGACCCAATACCTGACTTTTGCCTTTGTCAGCGAAGATGATATGCTTCAGATGCGACAGAGATAATGGACCATCCATCAATAGATTCTTGTCACCAGTCATGTGATTTATACATCCACTATCGAGGACCCACTTAGTGGCTTTGGGTTGATCATCCTGCAGATGAATTAGTGCAACTTACGAACTCATATACTTCATTAGTGAAGAATATGACATCAAATCATCAGATCAATTTCATCAAGCGATAGAACAGATAAAGCAGTATGAGGACATGAGAAATGAAAGTTCATTTCTTCATGGTTAGCCTATGTCCTATCAGGCACATTCAGGTCTCCAGCAAATTCTTCAGACAATTACGTACGTCTGGAGACCTGACCCTGCAGAAGAGATGTCAGTGAGGCAATCAAAGGTTTGTTGAACATTTTCATTGCCGAGTCTTTTGAAGCGATTGAAGAGATTGCGAAGAACATCAACTCAAGAGTCACGCTGTGTTGATACTCCTTCATTGACTTTGGACAGCCTATCCCAGATAATCTTAGCAGTTTCCAAAGCACTCACTCTTCCATACTGTCCTTTGCTCAGATGGCCACATATGATATTCTTCGCTTGAGAGTCGAGTTGCTTGAATCTCTTCACATCAGCAACATTCAGAGAAGGTGTGACTGAGGGAGCACCATTTTCCACAACATACCAGAGATCATTATCAATTGCCTCAAGATGCATTCGCATCTTATTCTTCTAGTAGGGGTAGTCTGTCCCATCGAAGGTAGGACACCCAGTAGAGACCTTGATCATACTCGTGGTCGACATAACTAAAACTCCAGGCAGTTAAACCAAAATCACACAGAACAAGGGAGTACCTTGCTTTGATACCAATTGAAAGTGCGTTATATCGACTAGAGGGGGGTGAATAGGCGATTTTTATGAATTCTTCACTGAGGAATTTGCAGGTGAGGAAATTCCTTAGCGAAGAACCACTAGCAGCGGAATAAGTACTCAAAAGTAAACATATCAGAGCACAAGCATAGTCATCATGATGAAATGAAGACAAGCACAGAGTACAGAAAGCGTAAACACAGGATAACACAGGATGAAGACAAACAGACTGAAGAAATTGAACTGAGGGATTTGAAAAAGTCTTCAGTCGAAGTCTTCAAACGCAGATATGAACAAGCACTCAACACAATTATGAGGAAATGAAAGAGTTGAGGAAATAGAACCAGTGAGCTTGGTGAAGACAATGATTTGGTAGACCAGTTCCAACTGTTGTCTCAGTTGTACGTCTGGTTGGAGCGGCTAGGTATTTAAACCTGAGGACACACAGTCCCGGACACACAGTCCTCACCGTATTCTCCTTGAGCTAAGGTCACATAGACCTCTCCCAATCATTCGTGGTAAGTCTTCAGGTGACTTCCGAACCTTCACAAACTTGGTCACTTGGCGATCCACAATTCCTCTTGGATGCTTTAGACCTTGACGCCTAACCGTCTAGAAGAAGCACAGTCTTCAAAGGTAACAAGCGTCGGATCCACGCAGGATCAATCTCTTCAGTGATGCTCAATCACTAGGGGTTTGCAGGTGTTTGGGTTTGGGTTTGGGTTTTCCACACTTGATGATTTTCACTCAAAGTCCTCGGAGGATGGGATGCTCTCAAATGACAATTGTCAGTTTCTCTCGGAGCAGCCAACCAGCTAGTGGTTGTAGGGGGCGGCTATTTATAGCCTAGGGCGCAGCCCGACATGATAAGACATAAATGCCCTTCAATGATATGACCGTTAGGTGGGTAGATATTTTGGGACAGCTGGCACAAAGCACAGCAACGGTCGGAAATTTGAGTATCAAATTCCTCAGGGCTATCATGTTCCTCACTATGTAGGCAATCCGCACTGGCGAATTCCTAACTCCTCAGTCAGAACAAATTCCTCAGAGACCAGAAGAACTTCGTCTCTATCACTGAAGAATATGACTGAACTGTATGAGATTTCTAATGGCTTCACTCGAAGGGATTGGTAGGTGTAGGATTTTGAGTTGAGCATCACATGGAAATTTTTCCTTGGTATTTCCTCGACCCCCTTTAACATTACGGTGTTTCCTACGACTCAACAAAGAGAAAATGAAATTATAAAAACAAAAGTCTTCATGCTTCATGTTCCTCGAATGAATACCAAGTCTTCAGGATTGCACCAATTTCTTCACTTTCAAAGTCTTCAGAAAGTCTTCAGAAATCCAAAGTCTTCAGTCGAGGAACCTCATTTTTAGGGGTCGACTTTCTCTGTAAATATCAAACTCCTCATAGACTTATAGACCTGTGTACACTCAGAAACACATTAGTCCCTTAACCTATAAGTCTTCAATACACCAAAATCACTAAGGGGCACTAGATGCACTTACAGGAGAGGGGGCGCGGCCTACCCTGGCCGCCCCTCCTCTTCTCCACTAAGGCCCATCTTGGCCCATTAAACCCCCGGGGGGTTCCGGTAACCCCCGGTACTCCGGTAAAATCCCGATTTCACTCGGAACCTTTCCGATGTCCGAATATAGTCGTCCAATATATCGATCTTTACGTCTCGACCATTTTGAGACTCCTCGTCATGTCCCCGATCTCATCCGGGACTCCGAACTCCTTCGGTACATCAAAACTCATAAACTCATAATATAACTGTCATCGAAACCTTAAGCGTGCGGACCCTACGGGTTCGAGAAGAATGTAGACATGACCGAGACACGTCTCCGGTCAATAACCAATAGCGGAACCTGGATGCTCATATTGGCTCCTACATATTCTACGAAGATCTTTATCGGTCAGACCGCATAACAACATACGTTGTTCCCTTTGTCATCGGTATGTTACTTGCCCGAGATTCGATCGTCGGTATCTTAATACCTAGTTCAATCTCGTTACCGGCAAGTCTCTTTACTCGTGCCGTAATACATCATCTCGCAACTAACTCATTAGTTGCAATGCTTGCAAGGCTTAGGTGATGTGCATTACCGAGAGGGCCCAGAGATACCTCTCCGACAATCGGAGTGACAAATCCTAATCTCGAAATACGCCAACCCAACATGTACCTTTGGAGACACCTGTAGAGCTCCTTTATAATCACCCAGTTATATTGTGACGTTTGGTAGCACACAAAGTGTTCCTCCGGTAAACGGGAGGTGCATAATCTCATAGTCATAGGAACATGTATAAGTCATGAAGAAAGCAATAGCAACATACTAAACGATCGAGTGCTAAGCTAACGGAATGGGTCAAGTCAATCACATCATTCTCCTAATGATGTGATCCTGTTAATCAAATAACAACTCTTTGTCTATGGTTAGGAAACATAACCATCTTTGATTAACGAGCTAGTCAAGTAGAGGCATACTAGTGACACTCTGTTTGTCTATGTATTCACACATGTATTATGTTTCCGGTTAATACAATTCTAGCATGAATAATAAACATTTATCATGAAATAAGGAAATAAATATTAACTTTATTATTGCCTCTAGGGCATATTTCCTTCAGCAATGACATCAAAAAACGGACAAGCCATGAAAACATCATGCTAGCTATCTTACGATCATGCAAAGCAATATGACAATGAATGCTCAAGTCATGTATATGATGATGATGGAAGTTGCATGGCAATATATCTCGGAATGGCTATGGAAATGCCATAATAGGTAGGTATGGTGGCTGTTTTGAGGAAGGTATATGGTGGGTTTATGGTACCGGCGAAAGTTGCGCGGTACTGGAGAGGCTAGCAATGATGGAAGGGTGAGAGTGCGTATAATCCATGGACTCAACATTAGTCATAAAGAACTCACATACTTATTGCAAAAATCTATTAGTCATCGAAACAAAGTACTACGTGCATGCTCATAGGGGGATAGATTGGTAGAAAAAGACCATCGCTCGTCCCCGACCGCCACTCATAAGGAAGACAATCAATAAATAAATCATGCTCCGACTTCGTTACATAACGGTTCACCATACGTGCATGCTACGGGAATCACAAACCTCAACACAAGTATTTCTACAATCCACAACTACCCACTAGCATGACTCTAATATCACCATCTTTATATCGCAAAACTATTGCAAGGAATCAAACATATCATATTCAGTGATCTACAAGTTTTATGTAGGATTTTATGACTAACCATGTGAATGACCAGTTTCGGTCATCTCTCTAAATAGATATAAGTGAAGCAAGAGAGTTTAATTCTTTCTACAAAAGATATTCCCATGCTCTAACAAGTATAAGTGAAGCAAAAGAGCATTCTACAAATGGCGGTTGTATATGTAAAGAGAAACAGGTAATCCAAGCTTCAAATGATATAAGTGAAGCACATGAAGCATTCTATAAAGCCATACTCAAAAGATATAAGTGAAGTGCAATGAGCATTCTATAAATCAACCAAGGACTATCTCATACCAGCATGGTGCATAAAAGAAAAATGAAAACTAAATGCAAAAGACGCTCCAAGATTGCACATATCGCATGAATGAAACGAATCCGAAAACATACCGATACTTGTTGAAGAAAGAGGGGATGCCTTCCCAGCATCCCCAGGCTTAGACGCTTGAGTCTCCTTGAATATTTACTTGGGGTGCCTCGGGCATCCCCAAGCTTGAGCTCTTGCCTCTCTTCCTTCTTCTCACATCGAGACCTTCTTGATCATCGAACACTTCATCCACACAAAACTTCAACAGAAAACTCGGTAAGATCCGTTAGTATAATAAAGCAAATCACTACTCTAAGTACTGTTGCAAACCAATTCATATTTTGTTTTTGCATTGTGTTTACTGTAATATAACTTTTCCATGGCTTAATCCACTGATATAAATTGTTAGTTTCATCAAAACAAGCACACTATGCATCAAAAATAGAATATGTCTAAAACAGAACAGTCTGTAATAATCTGAACATTCACCATACTTCTGATACTTGAAACATCTACCAAAATTAGGAAAAATAAAAAATTTGTATAGGAAGACAGTGCAAAAAGAATCAGAACCATTTGACGTTCCAGCTAAAAATGTAAAATCGCGCACTACAGCCAAAGTTTCTGTCCTGCACCATACAAACCATCAAGCAAATGTAAACATCCTAAAGGCAAACCTTGGCACATTATTTTTATAATACAAGGATGATTATTTTTATTGAAAAGTTTCTGTAATCAAGATTCACAAAGTTTCCGTGAGCATGAACAAAGTTCAAGGCTAGCTCCCACTTCAACAATGCTTGTCTTTCTCACTTTCGCTTTCCTTTTTGAAAAAGTTTTGGGTTCCCCTCTTTATTTTTGTTGTTTTTAAACTATATAAAAGCACTCAACAGAAATAAATGACTCTCTAAAACTTCCGGGTTGTCTCCCTGGCAGCGCTTTCTTTAAAGCCATTAAGCTAGGCATATAGTGCTCAAGTAATGAATCCACCCGGATCCCAAGGTATATCAAAGCCAATTTTAATTAACAATGATTTATAATTTAGTAGTGAGCACAAAGTAACATATATCATGCAATAACGAAGTCTAACTCTCTTCCTATGCATCGGCATGTCATAAAAGAACAATTCATGCACACAAAGTAAAGGCCAATGCATAGTATAAACAGTTTCTTGCAATTTTATCATATTGAAAACATAGAGAGGTGGAGATATAGTTCCTCTCTCATAATAATTGCAAGTAGGAGCAGCAAGCACATGCATATTATATTCATAAAAATCATCATGTGCAACGGTAAAAGGCAACCCATCAATATAATCCTTAATAAGTGCAAACTTCTCCGATATAGTGTAGTCGGGAGAATTCAAAAAGATAATAGGACTATCATGCGTGGGTGCAATAGCAACAATTTCATGTTTAACATAAGGAACTATAGCAAGTTCATCTCCATAATCATAATTCATATTGGCATCTTGTCCACAAGCATAGCAAGCATCATCAAAAAGGGATATTTCAAGAGAATCAATGGGATCATAACAATCATCCTTCGGTAAGAACGAAGGGGGATTAAACAATGTATGAGTTGAAGAGTTACTCTCATTAGAAGGTGGGCACGGGTAGCTAATCCGCTCTTCCTCCTTTTGTTCTTCGCTCTCCTCATCATCTCTTTCATCCAATGAGCTCACAGTTTCATCAATTCTTCTTCCATAGATTCCTGCAAAATAGTAGTCTCTTCTTGGACAGCGGAGACTTTCTTAATAAGCGCATTAATTTCATAATTGTATTCATAATTCTCATAACAATATTTTAGGATAGCTAAATTTTCAGGTCTATAAACAGCATCATCAAAATCTTCAAAATCTTTAAACATAGATTCAATTTCATAAGCACCCATAACAGCAACAAATTCTTCTATTTGTTCCACATCATAGTAATCATATATACCATTAGCATAAGAAGCTAAGGTTTCATTATCATTAAATTCACATGAAAAGGGAAGGTGTGGAGCCTTCACCTTAGAGCAACAAGTATAATCATATCTCAAGCATAGTTGCCTAGCATACCAATTCAATATATGATTTTGATCCCATAATAGTTTCCCTTTTTGTGTCAGGCGGTAATCCCTAAAGTATTGACGTTGATCCAACGTTACTCCCATTACATAATTGAATGGGGTTTTCTCAGGATTATTAAAGTAGTACATAATATCTTTCACATAACCAGCATCGAGGGTTTTAGGAGGTTCCCCATCTCCATGAGCAGAAAGTACACCTAATTTTTTGGGTATTTTGTGTTCCATATCCATAACTAAAGATAAAGAACAACTAAGAATAGAAAATAAAAATTACTTAGTGATAAAGCAAATAAGCACACACGAGAATATTCACCCCACGCTATTGCTCCCCGCAACGGCGCCAGAAAAAGGTCTTGATAACCCACAAGTATAGGGGATCGCAACAGTTTTCGATAAGTAAGAGTGTCGAACCCAACGAGGAGCTAAAGGTAGAACAAATATTCCCTCAAGTTCTATCGACCACCGATACAACTCTACGCACGCTTGACGTTCGCTTTACCTAGAACAAGTATGAAACTAGAAGTACTTTGTAGGTGTTGTTGGATAGGTTTGCAAGATAATAAAGATTACGTAAATGAAAAGTAGGGGCTGTTTAGATAAAAGAAACAATAAAGTAAATATAGCAAGTGTGGAAAAGTGGTGGTAGGAGTTGTGAAATTGCCCATAAGCAATTGACTACTTTACTAGACCGATAGCAAGTATTATGTGGGAGAGGCCACTGCTAGCATGTCATCCCTGACTTGGAATTCTATGCACTTATGATTGGAACTATTAGCAAGCATCCGCAACTACTAATGTTCATTAAGGTAAAACCCAACCATAGCATTAAGATATATTGGTCCCCCTTCAATCCCGTATGCATCAATTTCTATGCTAGGTTGAAGCTTCTGTCACTCTTGCCCTCCAATACATAGTCCTATCAACATACAACTAACCCTATGGTGTGATCCACGCGCGCAATCATATGATGGGCACCAAAGGACAGCAACATAACCACAAGCAAATTAAATCAATCATAGCAATTCATCAACCACCGATAGGACAACGAAAATCTACTCAGACATCATAGGATGGCAGCACATCATTGGATAATAATATGAAGCATAAAGCACCATGTTCAAGTAGAGGGTATAGCGGGTTGCGGGAGAGTGGACCGCTGTAGATAGAGGGGGGAAGGTGATGGATATGTTGGTGAAGATGGCGGAGGTGTTGGTGTAGATCGCGGTGATGATGATGGCCCCCGGTGGCACTCCGGTGCCACCGGAAGCGAGGGGGAGAGAGCCCCCCTCCTTCTTCTTCTTCCTTGACCTCCTCCCCAGATGGGAGAAGGGTTTCCCCTCTGGTCCATGGCCTCCATGGCGTGGGAGGGGTGAGAGCCCCTCCGAGATTGGATCTGTCTCTCTGTCTCTCTCTGTTTCTGCGTTCTCAGATTCTTCCCTTTCACCGTTTCTTATATTCCCGGAGATCCGTAACTCCGATTGGGCTGAAATTTTAACACAATCTTTATCCGGATATTAGCTTTCTTGCGGCAAAAGAAGGGCTCCAACCGCCTTACGGAGTGGCCACGAGGGTCAGGGGCGCGCCTGACACCCTGGGGCACGCCCCCCTACCTTGTGCCCCCCTCGGGCACCGCCTCGCGATGATTCCACTTCCCAAAATTCATAAATATTCCAAAATAAATCTCCGCCGGTTTTTATTCTGTTTGGACTCTGTTTGGTATGGGTTTTCTGCGAAACAAAAAATATGCAACAAACAGGAACTGGCACTGGGCACTGGATCAATATGTTAGTCCCAAAAATAGTATAAAAACTTGCCAAAAAGTATATGAAAGTTGAATAATATTGGCATGGAACAATCAAAAATTATAGATACGACGGAGACATATCATGGTAACAACACAAAATATTGTATTACATGATCTGGAGCATGATCATGAACAGAACATGTTCTTTAACATGTTCCACATCTGATCATAAGCAGAACACAAAATAAAACCATCGACTTTCCTCCAGCTTGACCTGCATGTCTCCTGTCCTACCTTAGTTCATCAAACATGTTCACTTTTCTAGGTTTTTTAAATCCTCTCATGTTGTTACTTGAAGTCGGTGCACTTGAAGTTCCACTTCTCTTCATTTGTGTAGGTTTGGACTAACATGCAGTCATCATATGTTCCTCTGCCATTGCTTCTCTTGTTTGTTGGGTTTCCTTCTTGTTTCTCTCATGCAAACATGCCTCAACTCTTGTTTCTTCCTCTTGATTTCTGTTGTGCTTCCAAGCTTCCTGTCTTGATGCCTCCTGTGTTTGGAGAAATAATTGCCTTATTTCCAACTCTTCATCTTGATTTATAAGGAACATTGCCTCCTTTGCATCATATGCGGTCCTACAAAGTCTCTTCTTCTCCTTAGCTATCCTCTTCTTCTCTTCTGCTCTTTTTCTTTTTGCCTCTTCTGCTATTCTTTTCTTTTCCTCCATAGCTTCTCTTCTTTTGTCTGCCATGGCTAGTTTTTCCTCTAGGGCCTTCCTTTTCTTTTCCCCACTAGCTTTTTTCTTCATTTCAGCAGCAAGTCTTTTCTATTCTAGTACAGCTTTCTTTCTCTCCTCGGTAGCATTTTCTTGGCAAGTAGTTCATCTTTCCTCCTTTGAGCGGATAAATTAATTTTCTCTTCCTCCTCCTTTAATTTTGCCATTGCTGCATCATACTTGGCTTGATCTGCTATTTCCCTTCTCTTTGCTGTAGCCCTAAGTCTGGCAAGTGCTATCACTTCTCTTTTCCTGTGAACATCTCCTCCTTTGGTTGTTGTGCTATGTTGAACTGGAGGCTGTGAGAGGGATTGCTCCTGTATGAAAGCACTCTGAGCCAGGGGCCCTTGCACAACTTCTTGTACCAGCCTAGACTCTCTCTACATTAGTGTTAAGGTAGTTGTTAGTGTGTGCAAATTATGTATACAGAGTATTAGCTTGTCCAAACAGTTCAACATACCTCCTGTGTCAGTGAAGCTATTATCTGTGGCTCATACAATGGTGGGACTTGGTTTGTCACACCAGCTGTTTGAAGATTAATCTCCTGCTGACAAGTAACACATAAGTATTTGGAAATCATTCAATGCTATGAGAAGTACACGCATTACTATTTTGGAAGATGACACATTACCTGAGTAAGGGCCATAGTTTCTTTATCAGAAGATGACACATCTGGCTCTGCTCTAACTCTATTTTTTTCTCTTTTCTTTGGTTTAAGTCCCAACTTCCAGTCCAAAGAGCCATTTATGTTATGGCCAGGACCACCACAATAGCCACGGTGTATGACAGCACTTGCCCTTGTGATTTGCACTCCTCTTTTTCCTTGCTTCTCTTCTAGTTGTTGTTTTCTGTTTTTTGCCCTTCTTCCTTTCTTCTTCTGCATTGGTGGTGGTAAGATTTTTCTGCCTTTCATCTTTGCCCACTCACTGACATCTTTACAAGGCATAATTATGTGCTCATATGCTTTGCAATAAGTTGCAATGGAGTAACATGAGTTGACCCTAGACTCAGGTGGAATTTTGTCATACCTAAGATCAGAAACCCCATGACAACAAGGTATACCTGACAAATCCCATCTTTTACAACTGTGCATTTCCCTCCTTGTGTCCACACTGAAATCAACTCCTCTATCATTCATTACAAACAGTCATTTGCCAGTTGGTGCAGCTTGACAAGTTCTAGAAAATTCTACACTCTTCTCCAGTTTCTTTCTTATCTTTGGACATATAGCACCATGCCACTTCAAACTATGATGCTGCTTTGCATAATTCCTTCCCATATTCTGCCCTTTGATCCTTTGGATCATGCTTATGATTGGCATTTCCCTAGCCTCCAAAATATATCTGTTGAACACCTCACAATTGTTATTTAACAGCACATCACACTTGGGGAAATCATTCTGGTAAGCCCTAACCCAGGTTTTTGGGTCCAACTCTGCAAGCCAATCATGGGCCTCCTGGCTGAGCACTAACATCTGGTTCATATTTTCCCTAAATCTACCCTCTGTAGTACTCCTAGCACACTTCCATAGTTGATTTTTCAAAGCTTCTCCTTTGAAGTTCTTGTTGAAATTCTGCCACAAATGCCTCACACAAAATCTGTGAGGTGATAGAGGAAACAACTCTTTAACAGCCTTCATTAAACCCTGCATGAAACATGTTAAACAGAATTATAGAATATATCACAAAAATATAGCACCCAATAATTACTTGACAGAAACATATCACAAAATATATCACAATAATTATTTGACATAAATATATCACAGAATAGCATACAATAATTATTTGACATAAATGTATCACGGAAATATATCACAGAATATATCACAGAAATCTATCATAAAAATTATTTGACAGAAATATATACAGAATATATCATAGAAATTATTTGGCAGAAATATAGCACACAATAATTTGACAGAAATTAAAGACATACTTTTTGCTTGTCTGACATGATTGTCCATAACTCAGTGTTCGCAATTCCTAAATCTTCCTTCAATGCAGTTAGAAACCACCTCCAAGCTTTGGTGTCCTCACTCTGCACCACTACATGAGTAATAGGAATAATGCAATCATTGGGGTCCATTCCTACTGCACTTAATAGAAAACCTCCATACTGTGTCTTTAAGTGGCAACCATCAAGGAAAATGATTGGCCTGCAAGCAGATAAGAACCCCCTCTTGCATGCATCAAAAGAAAAGTAGCACTTCTGAAATTGTCACTCTTCTGAAAGTCCAAGAAGGAAAGTACTTCCAGGGTTTGATGTCCTCAGCTCATTTGCATAGTCCCACAGCAAGTTGTATTGTGCAATCTCATCTCCATATATGATATCATATGCAATCTTCCTAGCTCTCCCCAGCTTGCCCCTTTTAATTGTCATGTTCCAATCATCTTGCACAAAAGCTGCAAAAGCCTTCAACGACAATTTCTCACATGCCCTGATTTTGTCCACATATTTGTGAGCAATGTACCTAGTTGTAAAGGCTGTAACTTGCCACTTTTTCTCACAAGTATGTTCCCCATTAAATGTTTTCACCATTACAGAATTTGTTCTATTATCCCAAGATGCATACAGATACCAGGGGCAACCCTTTTCACACTTTGCAGCAAGCCTGGTTTTGTCATTCTTGATATTAACTCTCTCTCTCTCTCTCTTTGCAACTATACTCTCTCACAGCTTTCCTCAAGAGCTCAACCGAAGAGAACAATTGCCCTGCATGGAACTTAGGTTCGTGCATGTCTGCTACTGTGAAAGACTTGAAATTGAATTTCATTTCATCCTCATCTGAATCTGGAGCATTTAATTCCTCATCTTCTGAGTTGCAATCCTCAACCACCTTCTTCCCTTTCTTGTCATGCATTGGTTGCAACTGCTCCTGCAACAGATCATCATCTCCATCCTCCAAGTCATAGTCACTATCCACAATCTCAGGTACATAATCACTGTCTGAGGAATCTGAGTCTGCATATTGTTCTTCCTCCTCTTCTGTTTTCTTTCCCCTTGGTCTCAACTTCACAAAGAACTGCTAAGTGCTCTCAATTTCAACACTTTCATCCACAACACCACAAGAAACATTGCTTTCACAGGGATCTTTGTTCTCACTTGCATTCATTTCCTTCTTCCTTAGGCTGAAAACAGGAGGGATTTGTGCTACTGGATTAGCCACAACATCATCCCATTTTGCTCCTCCTGCGGAAATGTGGCTATCTAAATGATCCAGGTATATCATTTGAAAGTGGTGCCCTAGATTTATCTTTAGATACATACAATCCACATCAGTATCATTAGCCAAAAGCCTAGCACCACCTTCAATAAGCTGACATCCAGGGGGCAACCAATAGATATCAATTCTACCTGACATTTCATAACCCAATTTCTCAACTATTTCTTCAAACATTCTGAAATAGGCGTTGTCCTTATGACAGTAATCAAAGCAAATCTTATGGCCATTCAGATAGCATCTATTCTACCCACTCCCAAAGAAAAAACCTCCATGGATCACCTCAACAGTGAAAAATCCACTTTCTTTCTCTGAAAAACATTAAGAACATCAATAATTTCAAATTAGTGCACTCAACATACTGAAACCCTAGAATAATTTCGGCAATTTTGCATCCAGTCGACATATTCATAGAAATAGCATGGGCAAAACGTCATAATCACAGCAAAGAAACATTTTTTTCACCCCGAATGTACATCAAATCGACCTAGTGACACTGGGTACTGACGTACCGTACGCCGGAGCCGCCTCACCGTCGGGCCGCCGTCGCGAGCCCTGCATCGCCACCAAACAGCGCCGACTCCTTTCAGCGGCCGGCCAACTAGCTTCAGTCGCTGCACGCACTACGAACAAAGGGCGCCCGATACGCCGATCATCCGCCGCCGCACTCCATCGCCGCTAGGTTTTGCTCTGTTTCGCACTCCTCTGTTTAGCGGTGGGGGAGAACAGGGGGGATCGAGACGAGAAGACAGAAACATAGGGGGCAATTTGCGAAATAATGGGTGGGCCTCAAGCTAACTGGTGGGTCCTACCTGACATGTGAGGCCCAGGCTGACGTGGCATACAGCGAAGTGTGTTATACGTAGTGCACGTGTAGAGCCAGGTCTGGCATTTCAATCTCAGGGACTGTATTGAGAACGTATTTTCATGTACCGGGACCGTATCGATGCAACACGCAAGTTCCAGGACTGAAGTGGATGTAGCCAGCGAGTATGAGGACTATAGGTGCAATTATCTCTGGGTAGGAGTCTAGAACTAGGAGAGGGCAGTTCGGTTGAGCAAGAGACATCGTTGGACCCCGTTCAGATCCGGATTACAGGACTCGTCAAGCGCGCACGCAAGAGCTCCGGACAAAATTTGAAATAACACCACCACACATTAGCTAAAATAAAATATTCATATCACCTCTTTCAAATAGCTAGCACGCTAATATTGTTTGTTGTTAGTAGAAACAGGCTATCCAATTTCACTTGTCGCGAAAATAAACAATATGAAAACAGCTCTAACTCCCCAAATAGAAACCCTTCCCTGGCCTAAGACTTCAGCACTCTTCTACTCTATCAACAGAGCATCCGGGAACGCTTCCTCGACTTCACTCAGCCTGCTGTCAACCGTGTCAGCCCCGAGGGCGTCGATCTCGTACCGCACTTCCTCCATATGCTCGTTTATGCTAGTCACTGCCTCTTGAATGCCCTGTATTGCCTCCTTCAGAGCGGCATCGTACTCTGCGTCCGCCTCTGCGTCCTCAGTGCCTGAAGCCTCGGTTATCTCCTTAAGGTTTGCACACACATGCTGGGACGTGCTGCTTGACCTGCAGTGCTCATGGTTTACCAGGCGTTCCGAAGGACGGCCAGCCTTCTTCAACACCTGAATCCTAGCTGTCTGATCCAACCAACCAGAAACATAATGAACAAGCTGACAAATGACTGGGGGAATATTCGACTAAAAAAGTGCAGCAAAAACAGTATGCAAGATGATGATAACAACAGAGGTTGCATTTGTCGCAAAACATAGTATAAATTTAAATCCAGGTAATGCCGATAGAGAAGAATGTATTAATAAAGCACTAACATCAGTAAAGCAGGCGAAGTACTATCGAAGAACGAGATCGGAGTGGCGATCATGCTATTAGAGCAGATACTATCATGCGCAAACCAACTTATCCCTGTGAGACAACTGAATGGATGCATAGATGGATGTCGCTGTTCAAACAATGATTGCAAATGAAAATAGACAAGTCTTATCGGTTTGAGGTGCTAATTCAATTTTCCCTAATGATAAAGGTAAAAGAAGGACCTGCATATGGTGTTCGTTGACTTGGATAATATACTGCGGAATGCCATATGGTGGGCCTTGGAGAACACAAAGACCCAACAAAGTACATTATCCTCATCAAGGACATGTACAATAAAGTTGTGAGAAGTGTTCGAACGAGTGATGACGACACCGATGCCTTTCTGATTAAAATAGGACTGCACCAAGGGTCAGCTCCCTTATCTTTTTGCGTTGGTGATGATGGATGAGCTCAGAAGGGATATACAAGGAGATATCGCATGGTGTATCCTCTTTGCGGACGATGTGGTGCCAGTCAACGATAGCCGGACAGGGGTTAATAGAAAGTTTTGTGGAGACAGACTTTAGAATTGAAAGGTTTTAGGCTTAGTAGAACTAAAGCTGAGTACATGAGGTACAGTTTCAGTACTACAGGCACGAGGAGGTAAACCTTGATGAGCAGGTGGTACCTCAAAAGGACACCTTTAGATATTTGGGATCAAATTTGTAGAAGGATGGTGGTATCGATGAAGATGTAAGCCATCGAATCAAAGATGCATGGCTGAAGTGGCGCCAAGCTTCTGGCTTCCTCTGTGAGACTGACAAGAAAGTGCCACTAAAGGTAAAAGGTGGGTTCTATAGGACGGGGATTCAACTTACGATATTGTATGGCGCTGAATGGTGGCCAACTAAAAGACGACATTTCCAACAATTAGGTGTAGCGGAGATGCGCATGTTGAGATGGATATGTGGTCACACAAGAAAGGATTGGGTCCGGAATAATGATATACTCCCTCCGTCCTGAATTAGTTGACTCAGATTTGTCTAGATGCGGCTGTATCTAGACACGTTTTAGTGTTGGATACATCTGTATCTAGACAAATCTAAGACAACTAATTTGGGACGGAGGTAATACATGATAGAGTTGGGGTAACACCAATTGAAGAGAAGCTTGTCCAACAGTGTCTAAGATGGTTCGGGCATATACAATGCAGGCCTCCAAAAGCGCCAGAGCATAGCGGACGGTCAAAAGTGCTGATAATGTCAAGAGAGGTCGGTGTAGACCAAACTTGACATGGGAGGAGTCCGTAAAGAGAGATCTGAAGGACTGGAATATCACCAAAGAACTAGCCATGGACAGGGGTGCGTGGAATTAGCTATCCACATGCCAGAACCATGACTTGGTTTCGAGATCTTATGGGTTTCAGCTCTAGCCTACCCAACTTGTTTTGGACTCTAAGGCTTTGATGTTGTTGTTGAAAAGGTAAACTTGACATGTAGTAAAACGATTAGAATGACAGCACAGAAGAGCCAACTTTAATCTCTCATCTGTCCAGTTGCATCTCCATAATTAACTTCCTCAGGTCAGAACAAAATAATGTCACCATAATCAAATAAAACATAAATTTGGTATACTGGTGTTTTTATACAGCTTTTTATGAACATCGAATTATATTGGAGTCCATACAGCAATACAGGAGTTATTGAAAGCATACCAGCTGCAACTTATCTCTCTCACATGCTTGCACATCCTTCAATAAGTTGGCAAGATCTCCACGACAAAAAATTGGCTTTGAGAGGAGGGACACCATTTCAAGAATCTGTAGTAAGCAATATTAGATATCTCACCTTTTATGATAAAAATGTATGAGTAAAGCATTTAACCTGTGTTGAGCAATCATTAAATTCGGCTGTAACATTCCCACATAGTTGTTGATAAGCACATTCACCTCCATTAGCCATATATTCAGAAAACCCACTGCAAAACTTTCATAGTTTAAGTGATCAAATTCATGAACTTAAATAGGAAGGTAGTTTTCATGCAATGATCTTCAGATATAATATTTACAACGCACTATCCAAAGCTAAGCTAAGCATGCACAGCTAGCACAGGTGTATTTTACAGCCAGAGCAACAACCACAGTTCTTAACCATACATGATTATAAACCAGCATCTTGCAAAACAATTAGAATTTCTAATTGCCCAGCATACGCCAACAATGGTTTATAGAATAGTCGTCAGCGGTGTGCATTGGCAGACAGAACTCCACTATTGATGTTAAGATACTGCTATCAGGACATATGAAGATTATCTTTTCGTTATCTTGCTTAAGTCCAAATACAGAGATATTTTCTTTTGTAGCATTACTGTATGATCACAAAAATGAGGCCTAATCTAGATTTCCAACAGAAGAGAGCCTACTGCAAACAGAGTGATGGACATGGTTATCGCAAAACCAGTTTTTCTTTTAGCTACAAAAAGTATCTCGGATTTTCATCACACAACATTTTCCAACTCTCCCTCCCCACTCCCACTTGTAGGATGAGCCGTAGACAATGGGAACAGTGCAAAACGTATAAATACAACTATACAACACTCGTGGCAGAGTCATTTAAACTGTTCAAGAGAGCATCCGATATGATCTTGAAAAGAAAAGAAATAATTGTATCAAACTATTCCAGCACCTAACCTCTATTCGCTTATTTTCTTTCTTGATTGATGGGGAAAATTCTCGCGTAAATCTAACAAATATATTGCCCACCCATGCATTCGTGTGTGTTTCCCCTCGACGCCAGGATTGATCCGTCCCCAACCACCCCGGCGCCGAGGAAGACGCTCTCTATGCCATGGACCGCTACCCCGGCCGGGCCCTCGCGCAGCGTGCCACGCGCGGCCCGCGCTCCTGCTTCGGGGTGCTCGAGTGCAGGTCTAGGGTTGAGGGGGGTCGAGGGAGGGTGGGGGCAGGGCAACAGTACCTTCGGAGCTTGGAGTAAGCCTCGGCGCGGCGCTGCTGCACGGCGAGGAACCCACGGAGCAGATCAGCCACCCTGGTAGCGCTCTGCCCGGCGCTGCTGGCCGCCGCGTCCATGACGTCCCCGGCGGTCGATTTCACTTCCGCCATCTGGTCGCCGTTTCTTTGCCTCTGGTCTTTTGCGCTTCTTTCCTGATATTCCTTTTTATGGAACTTCTTTTGAAGTTTTCTTCTCTCCGCTCTTTATTTTATTTTCCTTTACTACTTATCACATCACGCTGGTTTTTAAAAACTTTCTTTCTTATTTTTTTATGAAAATGAATGTCTTCTACTCCCTCTGTTTCACAATATAAGGCCCTCTTTGATTCGCAGGATTTTCAAATCGTAGGAATAGGAAAAGTATAGGGTTGGAGTGGCATGCACACATGAATCCTACAGGATTAGCATGGAGTGTTTGATGGCACAGGAAAAGCAAAGGAATTGTAAAAAGAGGTTGGAGTGGATGTTAGATTTCCTATGAAATGTAGTACAAAAGATTCCATAGAAAAAATTCCTATGGGATCCAATCCTATGAATCAAAGGACCAACATAGGAATTTTTTTTAAGGATTTCAATCCTTCAGAAATCCTATAGAATTCTTTTGAATCAAAGGAGCCCTAAGAATACACTAGTGTAGGTTAAAAATGCTCTTATATTATGATATGGAGGGAGTAATAAATATTATAAATAAAAAGAAACCTGCCAGGACTCAAAGGTGACAAGAAATGTTTATCTCCTGGGATTTCCAGCTGCGAATACACAAAGCCAACTTATTATGAAATAAGATGCAAAACAGCAAGACCAAAATATCTTATAAACAGAGTATTCACTCCATCTAGATATATAAGGCTTAATTCGCATTTTAAAATTTACTTTGATCGTCAACAAGATCAAAATTATACAGTTACCATACAAACTTATATCACTAGAAACTCCTTTGAAATATGGCTTCAACATACATTTATGGCATACATCTCATATAGCATGATTTTGTTAATGCTCAAAATAAACCTCAAAATAAGAGCAGATATATGTGCTATGTGCTCCAAAGCTTTCTTTTCCTCATCCTCCTCCAGCCACTAGAGACGGCAGCCTATCTAACCTAGCTCCCCGTCGAAACCAAGGGCCTCCTACCCCTCTGTCTGTCACTCCTGTGATGGGAGAGGGTGGTGACCCCACGACTTCGGTCCAATGGAGGCGGAGTTAGGAGTAAAGGTAGGGGTATGTCTCCGATCAGTGGTGGCAAGACGATGGCGGAGGCATCGACATGGAATAAAGTCCCCCGCCTCATCCTCGGTTTGACGGCGCTTCTTCGTATCGTTGAGAGGAGTGCGGAAGATTATGTGTCCCCAGATCCGATTATTTCTCTCATGTAGGTTTGTCTCAGTCACGCTATCTGTGGCTATACGTCTTGTGTTCAAGCTCAAGTTTCGATCGATGATAGTTGGCCAGTCTCAGGCTCGTCAGGGAACGTGTGAGATTTGTATCCCCCTACCCCATATGGACGGACTTAGGACGTTGTATAGGCCATCTCCGACGTTTTCTTCTTCGGGATGGAATCTGCTAAGTGGGTCGCTTTCGATGATGAGGTCTATATCAATGGGTTCCCAAACGTTGGTTCTACATGCTCATGGATTTCAGCGAATCTTCTCCGCCAAAATGGAGGCCGAAAAAGTGGCATGAGAAATAAGTCTTCGACACCCCAAAAAACTTATGTTTTTTTTGTAAGGGTGTTTTTTAAAGTTTATGTGCTACTTAATATATGGATCCTATGAATGCGTCGGCGCTCCCTTACCGAGGTCACCCAAGCGCGAATGCTCGAGAATTGCCATGACAAAATAGATATATTTGTCATGTTATAAAGAAAAAAATACCATGCCATCAGAAAAGATTGTCAGGAATTTGTCATACGGTGGCATAGTAATTGTCATGCGTTTTCGGGACTTGCCATGCTGCTTCATGAAGAATTGCCGACTTAAAAAATAAAATGTTAACTTCTAAAAGTGCTAGTTATCGACTAGAGGGAGGGTGAATAGGCAATTTTTATGAAAGTTTTCAAAACATGGAAGTTTCGAAGACAAACGATAGAAATGGACCTATTAACATGCAGCGGAAGGTAGACTACACTAGGCAAGCTTTTCTCAGTAAGCTGAAACTCATGTGTGTTGAGCCTTTCAAGTATGTCAGACGGATCGGGCGTCTTGAAGTCAGGGCGTTCTTGAATCATCAAGTTAGGGTGTCAAATGAGCTGTCAAGAGATCTTAGGAGCGTCTTGACGATTTCATGCTTGGTGATCTTAGTGGCGGCGAGTGCTTGAAGCTCATTTGTGATATCAGTGAGGCGATCAACCATGAGCTGAACATTCTTATTATCGTTTCTCTTGAAGCGGTTGAAGAGGTTGTGAAGAACACTTATCCTTTGATCTCTCTGGGTTGAAACGCCTTCGTTGACCTTGGAGAGCCAGTCCCAGACTAGCTTTGATGTTTCCAGAGCACTCACACGGCCATACTGTCCTTTGGTCAGATGACCACAGATTATGCTCTTGGTAGTGGAATCAAGTTGAACGAACTTCTTGACATCAGCAGCGGTGACACATTCACCAGCCTTGGGAACGCCATTCTTGACGACATACCAGAGGTCGACATCAATGGCTTCAAGCACACCTTCACCAGCCTTGGCATCTTATTCTTTCAGTAGGGATATTCAGTTCCATCGAAGACGGAAAACACAGCGGAGACTTTGATTATCCCTGCAGTCGACATAGCTAAAACTCCAGGTGGTTAAACCGAATCACACAGAACAAGGGAGTACCTTGCTCTGATACCAATTGAAAGTGCTAGTTATTGACTAGAAGGGGGTTGAATAGGCGACTTTTATGAAAGTCTTCAAAACATGAAAGTTTCAAAGACAAACGATAGAAATGAACCTATTAACATGCAGCAGAAGGTAGACTAGACTAGGCAAGCCATAGTCAAGTATTCAAAGAAGTGAAAGCACGAAGACTATTAACAGCTAGGCAGTATGAATCAGGATGGAAGATAGTATGAAGCCAATCAGAACAAACAGTCACACAGTAAAGACAAACAGATAATGCAAGCAAGCAATGACTTCACAAGGACCAACTGTAAATAAGAGAAGGGATGGATAGAATCAGTTGCTTGGTGAAGACAAGGGATTTGTTGGACCAGTTCCAGTTGCTGTGACAACTGTACGTCTGGTTAGAGAGGCTGAGATTTAACTCAGAAAACCGTGTCTTCACCTTATTCCCCTTGAGCTAAGGACACACAGTCCTCGCCCAATCACTCAGGTAAGTCTTCAAGGTAGACTTCCAAACCTTCACAGACTTCGTTCACCGGCGATCCACAATGACTCTTGGATGCTCAGAACGCGACGCCTAACCGGCTGGAGGATTCACAGTCCTCAAGTGTAACAAGTCTTCAGATCACACAGACAGGAAGACTTCAATGATGCCTAACACTCTTTGGCTCTGAGTGTTTAAGGCTTTGTCCTCGCAAGGATTTCTCTCTCAAAGGCTTCGAGGTGGGTTGCTCTCAAACGACAAAAGTCGTGCACTAACTCTCAGCAGCCACCAATTTATGGTGTAGGGGGTGGGCTATTTATAGCCACTAGGCAACCCGACCTGATTTGTCCGAAATGACCCTGGGTCACTAAGGAACTGACACGTGTTCCAACGGTCAGATTTCAAACACACGCGACAACTTAACTTGGGCTACAAGTAAAGCTGACTTATCCAGCTCTGGATAAAATTTGCTCTCATTGTCTTCGCTCGAAGACTTAGGATTTGGTTGAGCATCACTTTAGTCATTCTGACTATGTTCACTTGGACCCCACTTAACGGTACGATGGTTCCTATGACTCAACAAAGAAGAAAATGAAACTGCGAAACAACTATGTCTTCGCGCTCCATAGTCTTCATGCGATGTCTTCTCATGTCATAGTCTTCAATGTGAATATCTTCACATACGACCATAGTCTTCAATGTCTTCACACATTTTTAGGGTCATCTCCGGTAGGTAAATCGAATCAATGAGGGACTACTACCTGTGTTATCCTGCAATTCTCACAAACACATTAGTCCCTCAACCAGGTTTGTCGTCAATACTCCAAAACCAACTAGGGGTGGCACTAGATGCACTTACAACTTTGTTCTGATTTGTCATGCTGGCAAAAGAAAAATTGCCATGCTACATCTAAGGGAATTTGATAGAGGCGAGGGTGTCCCGATCTTTCGATGAGATGATAACTATCGATTTGGTGGAGACGATTTTGACGATCCGATTACAAACGCGCATGACGTTGCGCCTTAGCAATCGCTAAACCAATCTCCTGAGGTTACTGACGATGCCGGAAACACGGCCAGCCTGACCACGAAGGTCTATTCCAGCAAGCAATCGAAGAACGAGCAAGAATATGATAAAGCAATCTGAATATTGCAAATATATATGAAGTATTGATAATGGTGGGGATCTGTAAGCGGTCTTGGTCTGGTCGTTGGACACAAACGAAATACAAGAAGTTGCAATGGCTAACTTTTAACTAAACAAATCCTAAGGAAAAAGTTACTAGATGGATCTACTTATATAGGAGCAAGGGGTGGCGGCCAAGGAGGTGAGAGGACATTCCAAGGCAGCATAAAACCAACCCTAGGTCGTACAAGGCTCATGGGCCCAAGTGGAGGTGATGCAACACCTTTGGACTTGTTGTTTGACTCGGATTCTACTGCAGCGTCAGATTATTTCGTCGATATCTCAATGCCCCGGACGAATTTGAAGGTGAATCCAATTGGATTGGAAAGAGCACGAAATCTACTTTCCAACAAAAAAAATATCACCCAATTCGGAGTCTGAAAAAGTTGTTGGCGTTTTGAGTCAGGTATGTTTGTGTAGTCCGAATCTGAATCCAAAACATGAGACTTGGACTCTTATCTTCTCTTGGGCCAAAAGTGATGCGAGAGGACTTTTTGAACATAACCTAAACTTCTCATTTTCCCTTATCTTCATATATGGATTGTACAAATGTCCCATACACCTGCGATTAGACAAAACACAAAAGTGTATGAAGTATTTTTGTTCTGTATGACATAAATAGATTATTGAATAGTTTGCACTAGAAATCACCTGACAAATATGCATGTATGCAATATCTTTGATCGTATCCAAGATAGTCATGTCTTCATCAAAACTGGTGAAAATTGTCATATTATAGAAACAGAATTTGGTACCCCAGATGTGTTCGCTCAAATTGTCATCTTGAGTGAATCGATTAGTGCCGTCAGCTGTAATTCGCTCAGATGGGTGCATATAAGCGGACAATGATTGTCACGTATCTTGGTTTGAGATTCATGCACTGGCGTACAACATGTTCGCTCAAAAGAAACTTGGCCTTTTCGCTGATAAAAAAGTTGAGCCTCAAAATACAAATTAGGGAAGTAAATGAAATGGCTAATAAAAATCGATCCACTAGGAAAGTGGGGAAGGAGGCATAGGGAGCACACATTTGCAGGAATTGTTTCTTTAGGAGAGAAAGGGAAGAGGAGAAATACACATGTTGCATTGGATTTCACAAAGAAAGTGAAAGCTTAAGGTTTGAGCAAATATTTAAAATCATCCAAAATGTGAAGGAAGGATTCCTATAGGAATTCCATTCCTATGAAATTCCTGCAAAATTTCTTGTTCCAAACGGGGCCTAAAAGATAAGTTTTTTTTATCATAAACGACTATTCTAGTTGTCCAGCCGATGCCAAAATTGTAGCTCCATATAAGCTTTCAAAATTTTGAATATTATTGTATTATACATATTTTTGTTGGATGCTTAATACTACCTCTATATATGAACATTTTTATATTGGTTTACGGAGGAGTATAAGATATTTTTGCAGTTCTTGAATAATAAAAGCATCTTATATTTTGGTACTATAGATTGTATTCCCTCCGTCTCAAAATTTTTGTCTTAGATTTGTTTAAATATGAATGTATCAAGTCATGTTTTAGTATTAGATACATTTGTATCTAGACTAATCTAAGACAAAAATTTTAGGACGAAGGGAGTATAAATATTTGCTGGTCGTTTATTACTATTTATTTGAAATTATGATTTGACGGCCCCATCTCTAGATAGTACGGAGTAATAGTTTACTATTCTCTCCGTTCTTAAATGGAAGTGTTTGTAGAGATTCACTATCGATCACATACGACTGAATATATATGGTCCATAGTGGAATTTCTCCAAAGACAAAGACAGGAACTATTAGAATTATGTCAAATATTATTGTACAAAGTAGGTTACAGTTGGACTTGGTTTTGGACTATGTGTAAACAGGGTAGGAGTTGTGTCATAATAGGACATCTGTATCCTAGGCCTCTCATATATAGCGGGGGTAGACACACGATGTAACCTATGCCAACATAATAGCACGGGCACGCGGGGGAGCCGGCGGCGTGTGCCGGCGCCCCGGCGGCCGGGGTGCGGTATTGTGACGGTGTCACGGGGAGGAGCGCCCGTAGTCAGGCCCCGGGGATGTAGCCATGATGGTGAACCTCGTTAACAAATCTCAGTGTCGTGCCTTGTGTGATTGCTTGGTTCTCGGTAAATCGACGGAGTGCCTCGGATTTATTCTAACAAGTGGTATCATGAGCAAGGTTCGATTTGAGGCGGTGGTGTTGATCTAGAGGAGGAAAGTTCGACATAGATCGGTATAGTCTCTACGTGCAACAGGAAAGCGATCAGAGAAGTCAGCGAGTACTGAAGCGATCGGAAGCAGATGCATGGGCCGAAGCAGGTTGTCGCTCATTACTGCGTGTTCCTCGGCGGGATCAGATCAGATGTGGAAGCGGCGGCACAGCGCGGAAGGCGAGCCAGATCGATTCGCGTAGGTTCTCATGGCACGAGGCGCGGAGTACGCTACAGCGATGCCGCGAGTTGGGCCACGTACGGACAGGCGATGGGCGATCTCGGTGGGTTGCTGGTGTGACCGTGTACGTGTGCTATAGCAGATCGATTGTGCAGCGGCGAGACGTGCGGCAGTCAATCACGTGATCGATCGGGCGAGCGTCAGCGGACGTGTATGTGCTATGACTGCTGGAGACGGCGGCTGCGTAGCCCTAGCGCACGATGCGTGCGGTAACGGCGGCTGGTGAGTGCAGCAGTGGAGGCCCATGGCGGTGCGGCTGATGTGGCTGCAGTAGGGGCAAGGCCGAAGCTGGCCAGAATCGAGTATTGCGCACAGGTACTGCCCAACAGTATGCGCGCAGGAGGGCTCGTGGCGTGAGCAAGTGGCCCACGGCGTTGGTGCAGCCAGGAGCTGTGACTCAGGGTCAAGTACGTATGGGGTGCAGCCGAAGGATGCAAGTGCGTGCGAGATTTGTTAAAGGAAAAAAGGCGTCAGGTATCTGTGTGTATATTTCTATCGGAAGCAAAGAAAAAGTAGGAAAGGAGAAGCTTCGGGGCTGCACGTGAGCAAGGATGAACGGGGATTTTTTGATCTTGTGCGCACGAGAAGGCTACTGGAGGGATTCTTCAATTGGCTCTATTTGCTTGGTACAGGTACATGTATGTACGGGATGGTAGAAGTGCACGGTACAGAAAATAAAGGCGCGGTCGCAAGTCCATGGAAGATGGCGTGTGCGGCAAGGGCGACGTGCGTATAAGGCTTGTGGAGCCTGGAGCGCGTCGTGAGGGATTATGCAGACACAGGGCGTCAAGCAATGCACTGAGACGTGCGGGCGGACAAGATGCGGGGTGGAGCATGATTGCAGTCGGTTAATTTCGGCTGGGTCGGACTAGACTGTCTGACGGATCGGCGGGGATGTCGGTCAAAGCAGAAGACGGCGGTGATTTCAGCGACGACGACATAGGAGCGTGATGCTGATGGTGGCCGACTTCTGGGGCGTGGAAACACGTGGTGCAGGCCTGAGGGCTTGTGCGGCTTCGACGGACTATGGCGCAGGGTTAATTCAAGGTTGTGTACACATGCGAGCTTGAAGACGACAGGGTGTAGGGGTAGCATGGCGCAGCTACATGGAGTCATGTTGAAGGTGGAGCCGAGGTTTGGTGGAAGACTTCACTCTGTGCTGATGGAGGGGCTACGGCGTAAGTCGACAGAGAGTCGAAGCCTATTTCAGTGGGATAGCGAGAGACACGTGGATTGGACTGGGTACCAGTGGTCTGATGGAGACGTGATACTCGGCATCGGTCGATGATGATCGGTGGTTCTCTGCAGTGGGGGTTGAGGCAGTGGGGGCTAGCTACCCGGGAGACTCGACCAGGACAGCAGAGGCTCAATGCGGTAATAGCGGCGAGGTGTGCGGTAAGCACGGGACACAGCGACAGGCCAAGGCACTGGTGGTAAGACACGTGGTCAGACAAAGTGTGCAGGGGTGCTGAAGCAGTGTTGACGAGTACCAGATTCAAGTTGGTGACTAGGTCTATCGGTGCCGGTTGATGGACAGGAGTTGACCATGGAGAATCTGAGAAAGTGACGGAGAGTCTGGAATTGTCAAAAGCTGAGAGAGTACATGGCCGTATATTCTGTGGCGTTCAGTGCACATGGCAAAGTGCGGATGACAAATACAGAAGGAGGCGGAGTGCTATAGCGGTGGGACATGTCAGAGACTATCCGGAAGAAGGGTGAGACAACTGCGAATTTGACTCAGGGTGACACAAGGTGACGGTGAAATTCTTTCAAGTTTCAGACAAGCAGTCAAGAAAGAGCGGTGACGTTGAGTTCAGGTAACTCTTATATTTGACGTCCAATATGTGAGTTGTTCATTTTCATGCAGACAGTGGTCGGTGTGTGATGGTGTTGAACGGATTCTCCGAAAGTTGGGAGCACAAAGTAGAGTAACAAGGAACTTAATTTTTACTCGAGTGTTGACTGTGATGAAGACGAGAAGGGACTACAATTGCAGGTGGAGTCACATGGAGTCTGGGAGTAGCAGCGGTGCTCATGACGTATCTCAAGTCCAATGTACATGGAGGTTTGACGCATGGATGAATCCAAGGTGGTGGAGAATATTCGCCAAGGTGGAGTTTGTTAGAATTGTGTCGAATATTATTGTACAAGGTAGGTTACAGTTGGACTTGGTTTTGGACTATGTGTAAACAGGGTAGGAGTTGTGTCCTAATAGGACACCTGTATCCTAGACCTCTCATATATAGCGGGGGTAGACACACGATGTAACCTATGCCAACATAATAGCACGGGCACGCGGGGGAACCGGCGGCGTGTGCCGGCGCCCGGGCGGCCGGGGTGCGGTATTGTGACGGTGTCACGGGGAGGAGCGCCCGTAGTCAGGCCCCAGGGATGTAGCCATGATGGTGAACCTCGTTAACAAATCTCGGTGTCGTGCCTTGTGTGATTGCTTGGTCCTCAGTAGATGGACGGAGTGCCTCGGATTTATTCTAACATGAACAGATGGAGTAATTCGCAGCCATATCAGAGTTTATACATTTTTTACATTACTCGTTAGCACCATCTCTAGAGACTGAGCGACTACGTTGATTTACATTGAGGAAATTTTATCACCATCTCTAGAGACGGAACGACTACGTTGATTTACATCGAGGAAATTTTATCGTATTCCCTCCGGAATAGGATAAGACTTGAGCGACTACGTTGATTTGATTTTTCTTTTTTCTTCGCCTGCATACAGATTTAGCATCTGAACTTACAAACGAACTCACATCGCAATCACGAGTGGCATACACGTGAGGGGCTTCATACAATCATACTCCCCATGAAACAGTCGATCCCAAGATCGAACCTGGTGTGGGCTGGTTGGCTAGCGCCAGAACCAACAAGGCGTTCCCGATTACAATAAATTGTGTGCAAACCTTGATAGATGACAACAAATGTTGTATACATATGGCGTGTGATCGAAAGATAACGACGCGCAATGATGCGTCACGACTTACAGAAACTTGTTGGATAAAGACTTTGGGCCAGATAACTGATAACACGCAGCTTAGTGAATCATGACCTATTACATCAGGCACACTTTATATCAGAAAATTGCTATGTGCTCTTATAGGTAAGAATACTCTAACGAAATTTATGACTTACTTGTATCTTACAAAAGCATATTTGTCACTCACATGGAACAATAGTTCATTGTGATTAAATTGAAGATTTCATGCAGGCGTCATCTTCGTAATAGTTTGTGAGGAGCACTAGGATAAGCTCGAGATAACAAAACATGTACCTCCATTACTTTTAATTATCAGGCACCTATTCATTGTTCCACCACAATGTTTAAACTAGGTAAGGAACAGGTTATATTCCACAAGCCATATTTCTATGATGTACTCACACAGACTTCAGTAGTGTGCATAATTCCTAAAAACACGTAAAAATTAAACAGATGATAATATGTCATACATATAAGAGTGTTGCGACTATTTCTGCTATCCAATTACCGCTCCTAGTTTTATTCTACCTTTCCAATTAAACATACTGATAACACACAAATTAAACAGATGATAATATATCATACATATAAGAGTGTGACTATCCAATACCGCTCCTAGTTCTATTCTACCTTTCCAATTAAACATACTGATAACACACATATAAGAGTGTGCTGCAGCCTGCTCCTAGTTCAATTCTACTACTAAACCCAAAAAAACATCACACACAGAAAAGTGAAGAACATAAGAGTGTGCTAACCAGTTGTAAAGCAACTTAGTCACCTCACCTTGAACTGTATCTTTTCTTCCCTCCTCTTCCTTTTGCTGCAGTCCTCCACATCAAAGATATGAGCACTTGTCTTCCTGTGAGGGTTCAATCAAGCCAGCCCCTCCCACCCTTCCAACAGCCCTACCTCTCCGATAACAACAAGCCTCCCCCTACTTCCAACTACTAGCTAGCCCACAGGCAAAAGATTAGTCAACGGCCAAAGTCTAAATCGCTGCTAAAAGGTCCCATGTTTAGTACTTACGACCATGGCCTCAGACCAACACAACTAAAATTGGACTGCACGACAAGATAGACAAAAAACGCATTTGAGAATGCAACCTCTTTTCTAAAATTGCAACATTGATATTTTCGTAGATCTGCCAAAGATTCTTCTTAACCAACTTTATCACACAGTAATCATAAACTTGGCCAAAATAAACAAATGCTTACTTTGTAAACAAAGCAGTATTCAACTTTTTGTTCAGAAATAAATCCACACGACATTTCTGGTCAGAAACGTATCACCGTGACAAGAAAATTAGGATAGCAAAAAAAATGGCACTTTTTTTAGTAACACAAATTAGGTTTCAACCAATGCCAAAAATAATGACTGAAAATTCTTGTATAAAATGCAGTAAAAATTCCACGGTGCTTTAAATCAATAGAAAGTCTTTTACAATAGGGTCACAAGACAACTAGTAACTTTTCAAAAATTTAAATAATTGTACATAGATTTGTTCAATTTTGAAAACATAGGATTGAGGAAATCAAAGTTCTTATGAAAACTTTGACCGCTAGAGTAAGCAACTTGCGAGAAGCAGCCTAAAACAGCATGTTTATAAGTGCGACGCAGGAACACGTAGAATCATCTGGCCACAGAAAAATAGTTATAAGCATCCTGTCAAATAGCAATATGGATAAAGATAAGTGAAATAGCTCTTAAAACAAATTTGATTATGCAAAAGAAGAAAATGTACTGTTAAATAAATGCATAACTCATAGTATAGGGTTTGCAGTAATTAAAATAAGCATTTCTTTATGTAAGCACTGAAACCTGCATATAAGCTTATGTATAATGTGCATATGCATGTGAAACAATGTTTGTGAGATGACAAAAATGATAAGGCCTGCCAAAAATTATTTGCTTGCAAACTGAGACCCATTCAAACCTACCAAGGATACTGCGAGGCCATAGCCTTGAATCTTTTGGCCAATTTCAAAGATCGAATAAGGCAAACAAAACATAAACCAAGCATCATTAAACTAAAACAGAGCCCATATTTTTCAACACCTTCGCTCTAGCCCCAACCTATTAGTATTTAAGCATATTAGTTTTATTTCTCAAACCTCAACGTCGATCAATGTTAGCTTGGCTAGCTCTTCTGCAACAAATGTAATACATGTGAAAGGACCATCACTAAAACTAAGAAGCAATTTGTCAGGAAGTACTGATTCCTTACTTAACAGATGACCTACAATTTCAAAAGGCTAATAGAAGGCATTAACTTCATTTTGTAGTTCAGGTTGTCATATTGGACCGCAGTAAGGCAGCAAATTAGACAAATGCATTCAGGCACAACCTAGATCTCATCAGAATGCACATTAGAGAACTTAGAACTATCATATGCTTAAGAGTATTTCAGCTTATGCTAAGAAAAAATGGTTTGAAAAAACAAAAAAGATAGAATAAGTAAATAAAAATGCAAGACTAATACCGGTGTAAAACTGTAAATGCAAAGCTAACTTCTTAACGGATAAGAAAAATAAGGAAAGTAATTTCTTGACGTAAATCAGATATCAGAAGTTCAGAACTATATGTAGCTTCTACAGTTAGGACACATTGACCAACCAAATCTTACCTAATGACCCATGTAATTTCTTCCTGGACCTCCCGGTGGACCACCATACCCGCCACCACCCCCATAGCCTCCCATATAACTGCCAGGCATTCCAGGTACACCGCCACCACCAAGAGCTCCAGAAGACCCTGAATTTGGCATCCCTGAACTATTAGGACCAACTCCAAGGATGTTATTCAGACCCAACCCTCCCCCTTGGGTGGCCAAGAAAGCTGTTAAAGCCTGGCCCAGTGCAGGATTCATCCCTGGACCACCAGGTACAGACCCAGGCATTGAAGCCAGGCTCGCTGGAGATGCCATCCCATAACCAGCACCAACACTACCAGGCAGAGAATGGCTACTAGCACCATAGCCAGCAGCGCCCTTCCTCCCACTTGTAGTTGTGGCACCATATCCTCCTCCTTTGTTGGGTTTTGGCCCATCAATTGCCTTCTGGCAGTGCAGCATAACACCCTCAAATGACTTGTGCGGCTCCTGGAGCGCCTTCTTGGCGCTCTCAAGGGTCCTGTAAACAAACAGAGCAAAACCCTTTGGCTTCCCGGTTGCCTTGTCGAGCCCAAGAGGACCCTCCTCAATTTCACCATACTTTGAAAAGAACTGCAGCAGTTTCTGTGGGTCGATATCTGCGCCAACATTGCTAACAAAAATCTTCCGCTGTGTGTACTCAGAAACTGGCGGTAGTATCAAGGCTGCTGGAGCCGGAGCTGGAGCTGTAGCCAACATAGGATTGTTGGCCGCACCGCCAGGTGGGACAGGGCCCAAAGAAGCGAGCTGGCAGGAGGTAGTGCGGTTGCCGATCTTCTTCTGGGGCTCCAGCAGGGCCGCGCGGGCGCCAGAAAGGCGGCTGAAGAGGATGAACCCGTAGCCCTTGCACTTGCCCGTGTTACGGTCTGAGACGAGCTTGAGATCCTCGATCTCACCATAAGGGCGGAAAGCCTCGGTGAGGATGTCCACGGTGGTGTCCCATCCGAGGCCGTGGACGAAGATCTTCCGCTGGGCTGGATCCGCGTCGGCCGCTCGGCGGACGGACTCGAGCACGTCGCGGTGGCGGACGGCGGCGTCGCGGAGGAGCTCGACGAGCTGCTCCTTGGGGAACACCTCCAGAAGCGCCTGGATCGAGGCGGGGTCGCTGTCCCCCTCCTCCGCCTGCTGTTGTTCTTCCTCCTCGACCTCCTCCTCCTCCTCCTCCTCTTCCACCTCCTCTTCCACCTCCTCCCACTCGTCCTCCTCGCCGCCCACCTCCTGCTTCACCGCCGCGCCCCCAGCGATGGACCCGCTCTCCTGGGCCACGGTTTGGGAGGAAGTGGGGTAGTACTCGGCTAGGGTTTCGGGCTGGGGGAGAGGAGCTGCCGGCTCGGCGATCTTTGCGGCAGCTGGAGCCTTAGCTGCGGGGGAGTTTGCTGCCAAGGTGAATTTCGGCTCGAGCTTCCGCTTCTTGCCCATGGCGACGGCGAGGTGGGGAGATTGGAGGCGAAGGCGAGCTAGGGTTCGACGGTTTGGGACAAGGGATGGGTCGGATATGGGATGGTTGGGTGACAAGGCGACGATTCCTACCGCCACGCGGTCGTGTGGATAGTTCACGGCACCGTTATATGGGTGTTTTTTTTTTGAGGGGCTGGGTCTTTTCCTTTCATTTATCATGGGCGAGGACGGATGGGCTAAGCAATCCTTGTCGTCTCCCGAGCCTAGGGTCTCTTTTGATTCATAGGATGGAATTATCATAGAAATATGAATTTTGTAGAAAATGAGATGATATGTATCTCAAATCCTATGAGTAGGAATATAAAACGAGATGTCATTTGGTTGACACCAAAGGAATTTTTTCATTGAGTCTAGGCTCCAGGGCAAGGACCCTCTCCTTAAAAAAAGAGTTTTTTGCAGGTAAAAAAAGAGCTTTGTTCATTATTTTTTTTGCAATTAGGGTGTTTTTCTTTTGCAAAAGAAACTTTTGATCTAGTCATAACCAGTCAGAGCAATACAAGGAACACTAGAAGTAAAAAAATCACAACCAAGTCTGTGGACCACCTAACGACGACTACAAGCATTGAAGCAAGTCGAAGGCGCGTTGCGAGCCGGGCAAACCTTCTTGTAGTAGATAGTCAGGGAAAAATCGTCGTGACAACCTCACAGGACCAGTGTGCCGGAGCAACAACCATCACCAATGAAAGAGAATAGATCGGAAGGGAGAATAGATCGGAAGGATCAAACTTGTAACCACACGATCGAATACTAGATCCAGATAAATCCACTGAAGACCGACACCGATTGAATCTTGTGCTATCCGACGGAGACACACCTCCACACGTCTTCTGACGATGCTAGACGCACTATCGAAATAAGGATCGGACATGGGAGACATTATTCATACTCTACTGAGAGACATCATCGCCGCCACACGATCTCAATCAAGACGTTGTACCTAACAAGAACACGAGTGTGGTCCCTCCCATCGGTGGTGGGGGAGTGAGGCCTATGACACCTCCACAAAGGCCATTAAAGGCATGGCAGACAGGAGACGACGCCAACGGGGTGAAGGAATAACCTAATCGTTTGTGAGTCGCCCTATGGGGAGGAGGAAACATGTTGTTGGCAAACAAAAAATGGCACATGTTATGCTGATTGTTTGTGAAATCCTATACAAGCAGGGTGCTACACAACATTGTTTTGAGAAAATATATATTTTGCTGACATGTTGGTCCTTCAATAGGAGGAACAACCCCAAAAAAATGCTAAAACACTTTTTTTATGACTTACTCGGAGACATTAGTGCCAGAGTTATACAAGATTTGCTAGGATGGGGGGAGATTGCACATGGCTTTGTCCATGCATACAATTGCTATTGCTATGTTTTCAGTTAAATCAAGACTTTATTCATTAGAAATAATCAGTACATCGTTTGTGAGGATCACTACAATTTCATTGATAGGCTCTTCAAACCAATCCTTAGCCTACCCCAACTTGTTTGGGACTAAAGGCTTTGTTGTTGTTGTCGTTGTTGTTGCTCTTCAAACCAATCCGAAGTCACAGAAAATCTAGCTAATCTAGCAAGTTCATGAGCTACTTTGTTTGCTTCTCTATTACAGTGTTCGAATCTGGTCACGACAAAATCACATGCATAGTGAAAACAATCATCAAATATTGTCGCCGCTGCACCCGCTGATTGTCCTCCGTCCTGCATGGTCTCAATCACCTTCAGATTGTCTGAGTGATGATTAGGCGATTACATCCCGCCCTTTGTGCCAATGTTACGCCAAATTTGAGGGCTAAAGCTTCTGCCATTAGAACATCCGTACAATATTTGATCTTTCCATTTCCTCCCGCAATAAACCTACCTTTGTCGTCTCTCAAGACTACACCTATCGTACCCTTCAGCATGTCATGATCAAAAGAAGTGACGTGGTTTTGTCACGGTAGATGCCCTTGTGAAAGGACTTAGGTGCGGATCCATCGCAACCTAGGTTAGCTTGAGGGGTTGAACGGGACAAAGGGCGCAAGGTTTACCCAGGTTCGGCCCCTCACAACGAGGCAAAAGCCTACGTCCTACTCTGTGTTGTATTGATTGGGTATCGATTACAAGGGAGCGGAATCGCTTGACCTAGCTATCGATCAATTGTTTCTTGAGTTAACCAACCGCAGGGTCTCACCTTTATATACACAGGTCGAGCCCCAGGGCTTACAAGAGTCCAAGCCGGATCACACAACTTGACCAACTCGGTTTCTAAGTCACCTTGCCTTACTAAACAAGTCACCATCGGGCGGCTCACACCTCCGGGTTTTGGGCTTTTAACAGGCCCGCCTCTTAAACCGCCTCTAGTCTTCATGTTTCTTCATGCCCATCTAAGCATTTCATTCTTGAGTCGCCAACAGTGTAACCCGGCCCCTCCTGGGCGGGTCACACTAATATGTCTCCAACGTATCTATAATTTTTTATTGTTCCATGCTATTATATTATCTGTTTTTGGATGTTTTATATACATTAATATGCTATTTTATATTATTTTGGAGACTAACCTATTAACCTAGAGCCCAGTGTCAGTTCCTATTTTTCTCCTATTTTTGAGTTCGCAGAAAAGGAATACCAAACGGAGTCCAAACGGAATAAAACCTTCGCAATGATTTTTCTTGGATCAGAAGACAAGCAGGAGACTTGGAAATGAAGTTGGAGGAGCCACAAGGCGGCCACAAGGACGGAGGGCGCGCCAGGGGGTAGGGCGCACCCCCCACCTTGTGGTCCCCTCATGCACCTCCTGACCTAATTATTTCACATATATATACCCATATATCCCCAAACCAACAGAGGCATCCACGAAAGCACTTTTCCACCGCCACAACCTTCTGTACCCGTGAGATCCCATCTAGGGACCTTTTTCGGCGTCCTACCAGAGTGGGATTCGGTCACGGAGGGCTTCTACATCAACTCTATTGCCCTTTCGATGAAGCATGATTAGTTTACCACAGACCTACGGGTCCATAGATAGTAGCTAGATGGCTTTTTCTCTCTCTTTGATTCTCAACACCATGTTCTCCTTGATGTTCTTGGAGATCTATTCGATGTAATACTCTTTTACGGTGTGTTTGCCGAGATCCGATGAATTGTGGATTTATGATCAGCTTATCTATGAATATTATTTGAATCTCCTTTGAATTCTTTTATGCATGATTTGATATCTTTGTAATTCTCTTCGAACTATCGGTTTGGTTTGGCCAACTAGATTGGTTTTTCTTCCAATGGGAGAAGTGCTTAGCTTTAGATTCAATCTTGCGGTGTTCTTTCCTAGTGACAGTAGGGGCAGCAAGACATGTATTGTATTGTTGCCACCGAGGATAAATAAAGAGGTTTTCATCATATTACTTGAGTTAATTCCTCTACATCGTGTCATCTTGCTTAATGCGTTACTCCGTTCTTTATGAACTTAATACTCTAGATGCATGCTGGATAGCGGTCAATGTGTGGAGTAATAGTAATAGATGCAGAATCATTTCGGTCTACTTGACACGGACGTGATGCCTATATTCATGATCATTGCCTTAGATCTCGTCATAACTTTGCGATTTTCTATCAATTGCTCGGCAGTAATCTGTTTACCCACCGTATTATTTGCTATCATGAGAGAAGCCTCTGGTGAAACCTATGGCCCCCGGGTCTATCTTCCATCATATAAGTTTCTAATCTACAATATTAGTTTTCGATTTACTACTTTGCAATCTTTACTTTCCGATCTATAAACCAAAAATACCAAAAATATTTACTTTATTGTTTATCTATCTCTATCAGATCTCACTTTTGCAAGTAACTGTGAAGGTATTGACAACCCCTTTATCACGTTGGGTGCAAGTTGTTTGATTGTTTGTGCAGGTATTCGGTGACTTGTGCGTTTTCTCCTACTGGATTGATACCTTGGTTCTCAAACTGAGGGAAATACTTATCTCTACTTTGCTGCATCACCCTTTCCTCTTCAAGGGAAAAACCAATGCATGCTTAAGAAGTAGCACACACCGCGGGATTATATCCCCAACATTAGGCCCCAGATTGATTTGAACTTGTTCGTGTCAATCTTCACTACTTCTGGTTGGCAAGTCTTCTTTCCAATGCTCAACTTTGAACAAATCGTTGTAACCCGTCGTGACGTCATGCGATATGAATCCAGAAAAATCTTATGACATCACAACGGATCTTTATACATTAATTGGTCATTCAAGAATCGAGGCGCCTCCAACATTGAGATAATCATGACGTCTCCTCGATTTCCACGCCTGCCATTTTACTGTTCCACTCTTTCCCTTATAAATAGGCATAGGGGGGGTCCTTTCTCACTTTTACCCCTTTTGCCTCCACTTCTTCTTCCTCCTCGCAACCTCCGCCACACAAGAGCTCCGCCGCTCCGACCATTCTTCACCAGCGACTCCGATGAAGGCCGCTGCATCAACCTAACCGGACCAGATAACTGTGGCGCACCCCCGCTCTTCTTTAACCTCGTCAGGTATTCCTCCTTTTCTACTTCATCTCCACATTAGGTCATTGTAGTTCATGTAGTTCATCATCCTATCATCGTGGTTCTCTCAAGTTCATCCACTTTCTGTTTTCTAGAACTTAGTTTAATCCAAAAATGAAGTAAACGTGGGGCAGTAACAGTTTTAGCCCTTATCTTGCATCTCGTGTAGATCCCCTTTTCTTCGGAATCCAAGCACGACTTGCCACCTTTTCCACTACTGTACCTTAGGTTTAGCAATTGTTCTTCATTTCTTGAACTGTCATAGATCCAAAATTATAGGCATGATCTGTGAAACTTGTTTATCCCAACACTTAATAGGATTTTGACAATCTCGAATCCATAGACCACTGACCCGCCATTCTTTATACTGGCGGCTTAATAATAACCTTGTAACCCGCTAGCACCTGGCCAGTTCACCCATAAATTATGCCCCGCCAGCACCTGGCCAGCTTACCCATGAATTGTGACCCGCCAACACTTGAACTGCTGTCATTTAATCAATTTGAAATTCGCCTTGCCCTCTGGAATAGAGTGGCTCATAACATCTTCATATTTCCTCATGATGTTATTATAATCTTCTATATGGTTTAATATCGCATTGTTAACCCGTCATACCCTTATTCATTAATCACAGCCTGTCTCTTCAACTCATCATGGCAAAATCACCTACCACCTGTGATTGGATTGCCTCCCGAGTCATCGAAGACATACTCACTGATTATGTGACCATGCACTACAAAAAAATACACTTCTGTGATGATACGTGTTTGTCACAATAGGTCATGTTTTCTGTCATGCATGTACGTCCATGATGATTCTACGACAGAATCAAGATAGTCATACCTGTGCTGTCATAGAAGTGTTCCGTGACATTACCAAAATTATTATCACAAAAGTGTTCACTTCCATGACGATAAATGTCGCGTCATGGAAGTGCTTTCGTCAAGGGTGACTGACACGTGACATCCACCGTAACGGGTCGCCGTTAAGCTATCGGGTCTGGTTTTGGATCCGATAACCCGCTAACAGCCACGACCAATGACGATTTTCCACGTGTAAAATTCTCATTGGCTGACGGAACCACATGTCAGCTCCACGTTGGCACAAGTGTCACTTATCCAATGGGTGAGATGCGCTGATACACCCATTTTGCATCATGCTTTTATATCGATATTTATTGCATTATGGGTTGTTATTACACATTATGTCACAACACTTATGCCTATTCTCTCTTATTTTACAAGGTTTACATGAAGAGGGAGAATGCCGGCAGCTGGAATTCTGGGCTGGAAAAGGAGCAAATATTAGAGACCTATTCTGCACAACTCCAGAAGTCTTGAAACTTCACGGGAGCACGTTTCAGAATATATAAAAAATATTGGGCAAAGGAAGCACCAGAGGGGGGCCACCCACCATCCACGAGGGTGGGGGGCGTGCCCTACCCCTTGGGCGCGCCCCCCTGCCTCGTGGGCCCCCTGGCATGCCTCCGGTACCCATCTTCTGGTATATGAGGTCTTTCGTCCGAGAAAAAATCATAAGCAAGCTTACGGGACGAAACTCTACCGCGACGAGGCAGAACCTTGGCGGAACCAATCTAGGGCTCCGGCGGAGCTGTTCTACCAAGGAACTTCCTTCCGGGAGGGAGAAATCATCACCATCATCATCACCATCGATCCTCTCACCGGGAGGGGGTCAATCTCCATGAACATCTTCACCAGCACCATCTCATCTCAAACCCTAGTTCATCTCTTGTATCCAATCTTTGTCTCAAAACCTCGGATTGGTACATGTGGGTTGCTAGTAGTGTTGATTACTCCTTGTAGTTGATGCTAGTTGGTTTATTCGGTGGAAGATCATATGTTCAGATCCTTTATGCATATTAGTACCCCTCTGATTATGAACATGAATATGATTTGTGAGTAGTTACGTTTGTTCCTGGGGACATGGGAGAAGTCTTGCTATAAGTAGTCATGTGAATTTGGTATTCGTTCGATATTTTGATAAGATGTATGTTGTCTCTCCTATAGTGGTGTCATGTGAACGTCGACTACATGACACTTCACCATTATTTGGGCCTAGACGAAGGCAGTGGGAAGTAATAAGTAGATGATGGGTTGCTAGAGTGACAGAAGCTTAAACCCTAGTTTATGAGTTGCTTTGTAAGGGGCTGATTTGGATTCATATGTTTCATGCTATGGTTAGGTTTACCTTAATACTTCTTTTTGTAGTTGCGGATGCTTGCAAGAGGTGTTAATCATAAGTGGGATGCTTGTCCAAGGAAGGACAGTACCCAAGCACTTGTCCACCCACATATCAAATTATCAAAGTACCAAACGTGAATCATATGAACGTGATGAAAACTAGCTTGACGATAATTCCCATGTGTCCTCGGGAGCGTTTTCCTTTATATAAGAGTTTGTCCAGGCTTGTCCTTTGCTACAAAAAGGATTGGGCCATCTTGCTGCACATTATTTACATTTATTACTTGTTACCCACTACAAATTACGTTATCACAAAACTATCTGTTATCGATAATTTTAGTGCTTGCAGAGAATACTTACTGAAAATTGCTTATCATTTCCTTCTGCTCCTTGTTGGGTTCGACACTCGTATTTATCGAAAGGACTATGATAGATCCCCTATACTTGTGGGTCATCATGTGCCTATGATATGTTGACACGTGGACCGACCTAACAGTGGCCCATTCAGGTTAAAAGGCCGGGCCTGTCAAAATAAGCGGGCCGACCCATTAGCAGCCTACTTGAGTCAGGCCCATTTACAAGCACGACCCATACAAGTTACACAAAATCGGCCCATCATAGGCCCATTCTAGATTTGACAATTTCCAGCCCATCGTCAGTTTTAGCCCGTTAACGGCCCGCTACGTCTTTGGGCCCAATTGCGTTGTAACACCCTCGATGCGACTATAGCTCCCACGTGTCGAGGCACGACTTAGAGACATAATCGCATTGAAGGCATATGTCGCAAGTTAGGCAATCTTCACAACATCCCATGTAATATAAATCATAAAGGGGAGATAACATAGTTGGCTTACACTCGCCACGTCAATCAAGTACAATAATAACATTACATCAACCAAACACTCATGGCCCGACTACGGCGCCAAAATAAAAGATAACCCAACATGCGACACGGTCCTGATCACCCCCAACTGGGCACCACTACTGATCATCGGGAAAGGAAACATAGTAACGTTGAGAGTCCTCGTCGAACTCCCACTTGAGCTCGAGCGCGTCTCCTGGAGCGGAATCATCAGGCCCTGCATCTGGTGTAATAGTAATCTGTGAGCCACAAGGACTCAGCAATCTCGCACCCTCGCGATCAAGACTATTTAAGCTTATAGGAAAGGCAGGGTAAATATGAGTGGAGCTGCAGCAAGCGACTAGCAAGATATGGTGGCTAACTTATTCACAAAAGAGAGCGAGAAGAGGAGGCAAAGCACGAGCGAGAAACTAGAGAACAACCTGCGCAAACATTACTCCAACACCGTGTCTGCTTCCCGGACTCCGCCGAGAAGGGGCCATCACGGTAACACACTCAGTTGATTCATTTTAATTAAATTAAGGTTCAATTTATCTACAACCGGACATTAACAAATTCTCATCTGCCCATAACCGCGGGCACGGCTTTCGAAAGTTCAAATCCCTGCAGGGGAGTCCCAACTTAGCCCATGACAAGCTCTCACGGTCAACGAAGGAATAGACCTCCTCCCAAGACGTTCCGATTAGACTCGGTATCTCGGTTCTTCAAGACAATTCGACAGGTTAAAACAAATCCAGCAACACCGCCCGAATGTGCCGACAAATCCCGATAGGAGCTGCACATATCTCTTTCTCAGGGCACACTCAGATGAACACTACGTACAACTAAAACCAATCCTCGGGTTGCCCCAAGGTGGCGCTGCAAGTGGCTCTATTTGGACCAACACTCGGAGGAGCACTGGCCCGGGGGGTTTAAATAAGATGACCCTCGGGCTCCGGAAACCCAAGGGAAAAAGAGGCTAGGTGGCAAATGGTAAAACCAAGGTTGGGCATTGCTGGAAAAACTTTAATCAAGACGAACTATCAAGGGGTTCCCATTATAACCCAACCGCATAAGGAACGCAAAATCCGGGAACATAACACCGATATGACGGAAACTAGGGCGGCAAGAGTGGAACAAAACACTAGCGAGAGGCCGAGCCTTCCACCCTTTACCAAGTATATAGATGCATTAAGATAACAAGATAATATAATGATATCCCAACAAGTAAATAAATGTTCCAACAAGGAACAGTCTCCAATCTTCACCTGCAACTAGCAACGCTATAAGAGGGGCTGAGCAACGCTAGGACATGGTGGGTTAGAGGTTTGACATGGCAATTTGGGAGGCTTGAAAGCAAGTGGTAGGCATCGTAGCATTGGCAAAGCAAAAGAGCGAGCAAACTAGCATAGCAAAGATAGTAGTGATTTCGAGGGTATGATCAGCTTGCATGCACAGTTGTCAGAGTTGATTGGATCCTCGAAAGCAAACTCAACGGGCTCCTCGTTAGCGAACTCGTCTCCCGGCTCTACCCAAACAAGACAAATAAGCAACAAGGACACAATCAACCACGTGCAAGGATCAAACAATATGATGCAATGATGATATGCTATGCGGGATGCAAAATGCAAGATATGACAAGGAATGCATGAACCTGGCCTCAACTTGGAAATCCAAGTGTGCCACTGGAAAGATGAGATTAAATCGTTTGAAAACGATATAAAGAACGCCGGAAACGGAGTTACGGTTTGGAAATGGCAAGCGATTTAAATATGACACCGGTCTGCGATTTGCAGCAAGTAGCCATCTAAATGCAACGAAATGAACATGCTAAAGCACCCAAACATGACAACAAAATACATGGCAGGGATGCATTCATGATGCTTAACAAAAGTCTAGCACTGAGCTACGGCCAATTCATCCATTAACAGGTTCAAACAAGCATGGCAAAAATGCATATGGCAAACAGATCTCAGACTTAGTGAAATTAACACTTGTCTGGAATTTCAGATCAGGTAGCTCTCTTCGGAGCAACAAAACTACATGCTACAGGCCCTGAACATGGCAAAGTAAAGCATGGCATGGAGCTACTCAAAGATCTTAACAAAAGTCCCTTAGTGACCTTGAGCCAAAAGGGATCAGAAAATACAATTGCAAGCATGTGAACATAGCAAAAACATAATCAGTTTTCAGACTTAGTGAAAACTGGAACATGCTGAAACAGATATCAAGTAGGCATGTTTACGAGCTCGATGCACTCACTACGGTGCAAGTCATGATAAGCTAAGCATACATCTATCAAGAACACACAAAATGAAAGCTAGACATGGAAAGAACAATAGCATAGCATGCACGGATCAACTAGAACATCATCGGCAAAATTGCAAACAAGTTGACAATCTGCCCAGATTCACAAAGTAGCAGAAGTAGAGCTCGATTGACTCAAGCTAGGGTGCTCCATAATTGCAAACAAAGACATGGATGGATAGAGCACTACAAGATTAACAAAACATCCTTACTGATCATCCTCAAAAGAGGCATGGATCACTAGGAAACAACATGAACATATAGCCATATGAAATAAACAGCTCAAGGACTTAGTGGAAATGCTAAGTCCCTGAAATCAGAATTAACAAGTGCCTCACTTGGCAAGCTTGTACTAGTCACCACACAAATCACAAAACTATATGGGTTGCACCTCTGGAAAGATGACAAAACCCTCGACAAAACATATGTAGAGCATCAGGGCATATCATGCACACAAAAATCATGGCAAAAATGACAAAAAGCTAAATGAAGTAGCAGATCTGACAATTATCTCAAGTAGCCCTCTTCTAACAGCATTTCGGGCATGAAGATGAACTCAAAAGAAAATGACGCAATGGAATGAAATGATGTACTCTCAGAGATGAACATTTTGATATGCTATATGCATGAATCGGAGCTACGGATGCAAAGTTATGAGGCTATAAACATGAGCACTTGGACTAGAAAATTCCGGGGACTTAGTGAAAAAAATCAACCTCTCTCAGATCTAGGGTTTACACGGAATCCGAGGCGCGGTCGGGACACTGTTCACCGGAGTTCGCCGGCCGGAGTTGGGGAAGCCGGAGCTGGGGTGCCGGCGACGAGGCGCGGCCGGGCGCGGGGCGGAGGGGCGGCGAGGGGCGCGGGCCCGGGCGGCGATGGTGGCCGCGGGAGGCGGTGCGGCGGCGGCGAGCACGGCGGGGAGCGGCCGGCGGCGGCGAGCGGCGTGGAGGCGGCGGCGAGCGTCGGCCGGGCGGGGTCGGGCGGCCGCGGCGCGAGGAGGCGGGTGGCGGCGGCTGGGCCCGTGGGGGCCGGGGACGGGCCCGAGCGGGCCGCGCGCGGCTGAGGCGGCGAAGTGGTCCGGGGGCGCCACGTGGCAGCTCCCGGTTGGCGGCGGAGGAAGCGTCCGGCTCGGACGGACGTGTCCGGCCGGCTCGGAGGCGATTTTTAGGGTTTGAGGACGAGGGGGATCCGGATTTTTCGGGGAGAGACCTATTTATAGGCATAGAGGGAGTTAGGAGAGTCCAAATGAGGTGCGGTTTTCGGCCACGCGATCGCGATCGAACGCTCTAGATGATGGAGAGGGTTTTGGTGGGTTTTGGGCCAAAATGGAGGGGTGTTGGGCTGCAACACATACGAGGCCTTTTCGGTCCCTCGGTTAACCGTTGAAGTATCAAACGAAGTCCAAATGATACGAAACTTGACAGGCGGTCTACCGGTAGTAAACCAAGGCCGCTTGGCAAGTCTCGGTCCAATCCGGAAATGTTTAATCCCCACACACAAAAGAAAGTTAGAAATGACCACCGGAGGAGAACGAAGTGCCGGAATGCAAAACGGACAACGGGGAAAATGCTCAAATGCATGAGATGAACACGTATGCAAATGCAATGCACATGATGACATGTGTGACGCCCGGGTAATTGAGCTACAGTAACCCCCCTCGTAATGATACCACGTCACCTCAGTTACTGTAAACCAATCTCGGGTTAGTTCAAAACCAATTCAAATTAAAATTGAAAATAAAGTTAAATAGTAAAAGTTTTCAAAGGTTAAAACAAAAATGTTTGGGCGGTGCCATAATTTGCATATGTAATTATGGTGTAGTAAACACATTTTTATAAAGTGCCTAAGTATTTTAAGATGAATTAAAACAGAAGAGAAAACAAATAAAAGGAAAAGAACAAAAGAAAAAAGAAGAAAGGAAGAACCCCCCCCGTTGGGCCAAGTGGCCGAGCTGGCCTCCACCGGCCCAACTGGGCCAAGAGGCGCAGCCAGCCAGCACCAGCCCACTGGCCCCTCAGGCCCAGCCGGCCCATCCCGCGCCTGGCCTACATGCCCCCCCACCCCCAGGAAAACCCTAACCGACATCCCACTTACCCCCCACGATCCCCTTCTCCTCCCCCATCGAACTGGATCGGGATCGGCCCCGATCCCATCGCCCCCGACGCCCTGCGGCTACCCGTCGCCGTCCACCATCGCCCGAGGTCTCCGCCGACGTCGCCTCCTCGCCCACTCTCTCGGCGCCTACCTCGCCGGAGCACCTTGCCGCCTCGACCATGATGCTGCCATCCTCTCCGTCGACGGCCTCGTCTCCGTCGTTGCCCTGTCGTCCCCGTCCTCCTCCCCGAACGGCCTCCACGCACCTCGACGCCCCCTGCTCACCAACGCCGATCAGGACCCGTTTGTCCTCCCCTTTCCCCTGCTCGTCAACGGGGTCGCCACGCTCACCCGCAACCCCCTCGTGCGTGCTCACCGCGGTCGGGCCGTGCCCTGGCCGTGCGCCGCTCCATCTGGCCGCGCCTGTCACCCCGCGCCGACGCGCCATGCCTGCGCCGCTCGCTTGCCGTGCCACCGCCCCGTTTCCCCCGCATCGCTGCGCCTCGCCTCCCTTGGATCCCGCTGCCTCGCCTGCGCCACCCAGCTGCGCCGCGAGCCTCTGCCCCATCGCGCTGTGGCCGTGTCGGCTCCGCCCTCCGCTGTCGCGGCACGACCGCGCCCCGCTCCACTGTTGCCGCTGCCGCTGCTCATCCGCCGACTCGCGGCCGGACACACTCGCCGACGCGCCGGCGCCCGCACCCGCCAACCGCCCCGCGGCGCCCAGTCGGGTGCACACCCACGGCCCAGCGCCATATCGGGCTGGCGCCCAGCGCCCGTTTGGCCCCTAGGGCCAATGACATGGGGGCCCCACGCCCCCTAAGAACTGTTAAATAAATAATTAAATAAATAATGAATTAAAAATAAATAAATAAAAAGTAAATAAAAAAATGTTAATTAATTAACTAAATTAATTAACTTAATTAATCCTGTTTAGTTAAACTAATTAAACCTTAGGTACCTAATTAACTAATTAAACTGATTAATAGGTTAATTAGGTTATTGTACCCATGACATGTGGGACCCAAGCATCAGTTTGACCCAGTCAACGCCCTGTTGACTGCTGACGCCATGATGATGTCAGCGAACACTATTCTGGATAATGTTAATTTAATTAATAATTAATAAATTAGAAAATGATTTAAAACTTTGAAAAATAATATAAATTAAACCGTAGCTCAGATGAAAAAACTTTGTACATGAAAGTTGCTCAGAACGACGAGACGAACCTGGATACGCAGCCTGTTCATCCGCCACGCATCCCTAACCTATCGAACTCGTAACTTTCCCCCTCTGGCTCCTCTGCCCGAAAACGTGAAACACCGGGGATACTTTCCCGGATGTTTCCCCCTTCACCGGTATCACCTCATACCGCGTTAGGGCACCCCTAGCACCGATACTTGTCATGTCATGCATCTCTATGCATCTGTTTACTTAAATATTTATTGTTTCTTCCCCTTCTTCTCTCACTAGACACCGAGACTGACGCCGCTACTACCCAGTACGACTACGGAGTTGACGACCCCTCTCTCTTGCCAGAGCAACCAGGCAAGCCCCCCCTTTGATCACCAGATATCGCCTACTCTTCTCCCTACTGCTTGCATTAGAGTAGTGTAACATGCTACTGCTTTCCGTTAATCCTATTCTGATGCATAGCCTGTCCTTGCCACTACTGTTGATACCTTTACCTGCAATCCTAATGCTTAGTATAGGATGCTAGTTTATCATCAGTGGCCATACATTCTTGTCCGTCTGCCATGCTATATTATCGGGCCGTGATCACTCGGGAGGTGATCACGGGTATATACTATATACTTTATACAGGATACATGTGGTGACTAAAGACGGGTCGGCTTGTGGAGCACCCGCGAGTGATTCACGGATTGGGGGCTGAAAGGACCTTTGTCCCAACGGCCCTCTGTGTGGATCTTTGTGGCGAAGCGACAGGGCAGGTTGTGACCACCTAGGAGAGAGGTGGGCCTGGCCCTGGTCGGTGTTCACGGATACTTAACACGTTTAACGAGATCTTGGTATTTGATCTGAGTCTGGCTACTGGCCTATACGCACTAACCATCTATGCGGGGACAGTTATGGGCACTCGACGTCGTGGTATCAGCCGAAGCCTTCGTGACGTCAGCCACTGAGTGGCGCGCGCCGGATTGGACCGTAAGCCTGCTCTTGTATTAAGGGGGCTAGTTCTGCTTCCAGCCGCGTACGCAACGTGCAGGTGTGCAATGGGCGATGGGCCCAGACCCCTGCGCCATAGGATTTAGACCGGCGTGCTGACCTCTCTGTTGTGCCTAGGTAGGGCTGCGACGTGTTGATCTTCCGAGGTCGGGCATGACCCAGGAAAGTGTGTCCGGCCAAATGGGATCAAGCGTGTTGGGTTATGTGGTGCACCCCTAGAGGGAAGTAAATCTATTCGAATAGCCGTGATCTTCGGTAACAGGACGACTTGGAGTTGTACCTTGACCTTATGACAACTAGAACCGGATACTTAATAAAACACACCCTTCCAAGTGCCAGATACAACCGGTGATCGCTCTCTCACAGGGCGACGAGGGGAGGATCATCGGTTAGGATTATGCTATACGATGCTACTTGGAGGTCTTCAGTCTACTCTCTTCTACATGTTGCAAGACGAGGCTGCCAGAAGCGTAGTCTTCGAAAGGACTAGCTATCCCCCCTTATCCCGGCTTTCTGCAGTTCAGTCCACATATAATAGCCTTATTCCAGTTGATACCAATGCATACATATGTAGTGTAGCTCCTTGCTTGCGAGTACTTTGGATGAGTACTCACGGTTTCTTTCTCCCTCTTTTCCCCCTATCCCTTCTACCTGGTTGTCACAACCAGATGTTGGGGCCCAGGAGCCAGACGCCACCTTCGACGACGACTCCTACTACACCGGAGGTGCCTACTACTACGTGCTGCCCGCTGACGATGACCAGGAGTAGTTTAGGAGGATCCCAGGCAGGAGGCATGCGCCTCTTTCGATCTGTATCCCAGTTTGTGCTAGCCTTCTTAAGGCAAACTTGTTTAACTTATGTCTGTACTCAGATATTGTTGCTTCCGCTGACTCGTCTATGATCGAGCTCTTGTATTCGAGCCCTCGAGGCCCCTGGCTTGTAATATGATGCTTGTATGACTTATTTTATTTGTAGAGTTGTGTTGTGATATCTTCCCGTGAGTCCCTGATCTTGATCGTACACGTTTGCGTGTATGATTAGTGTACGGTCAAATCGAGGGCGTCACAAGTTGGTATCAGAGCCGACTGCCTGTAGGAATCCCCCTTCCACACTCCTTGGCCGAAGTCGAGTCTAGACATTGCAAAAACTTTTACTAACACGACTGTGTGTCTTACGGGCACACGTTGCCGTTTGGGTGGTAGTAGGATCTTTTTATTCCTCGACCTTTACTCTGGGACTCTGAACTCTCTTCTATTCGGGTTAAGTGATTTTGCTAAAATCTAACTTTAGGTTCTCGAAAATACTTCCTCCCGGAGAGCCCCTTCAGGCCAGATGATCGCCTGCTGCAATAGAAGATTCTGACAATACTCTCCGATGTTTCCCCGAGACCTTTGTGTCCTTCGCCGTTGCAATTCCGCATTTTATGATTATGAAATTTGGCAGATGGATGTCAAAACTGCATTCCTGAATGGATTTCTGGAAGAAGAGTTGTATATGATGCAACCAGAAGGTTTTGTCGATCCAAAGGGAGCTAACAAAGTGTGCAAGCTCCAGCGATCCATTTATGGACTGGTGCAAGCCTCTCGGAGTTGGAATAAACGTTTTGATAGTGTGATCAAAGCATTTGGTTTTATATGGACTTTTGGAGAAGCCTGTATTTACAAGAAAGTGAGTGGGAGCTCTATAGCATTTCTGATATTATATGTAGATGACATATTACTAATTGGAAATGATATAGAATTTCTGGATAGCATAAAGGGATACTTGAATAAGAGTTTTTCAATGAAAGACCTCGGTGAAGCTGCTTACATATTAGGCATTAAGATCTATAGAGATAGATCAAGACGCTTAATTGGACTTTCACAAAGCACATACCTTGACAAAGTTTTGAAGAAGTTCAAAATGGATCAAGCAAAGAAAGGGTTCTTGCCTGTGTTACAAGGTGTGAAGTTGAGTAAGACTCAATGCCCGACCACTGCAGAAGATAGAGAGAATATGAAAGATGTTCCCTATGCTTCAGCCATAGGCTCTATCATGTATGCAATGCTGTGTACCATACCTGATGTGTGCCTTGCTATAAGTCTAGCAGGGAGGTACCAAAGTAATCCAGGAGTGGATCACTGGACAGCGGTCAAGAACATCCTGAAGTACCTAAAAAGGACTAAGGATATGTTTCTCGTATATGGAGGTGACAAAGAGCTCATCGTAAACGGTTACGTTGATGCAAGCTTTGACACTGATCCGGACGATTCTAAATCGCAAACCGGATACGTGTTTACATTAAACGGTGGAGCTGTCGGTTGGTGCAGTTCTAAACAAAGCGTCGCTACATGTGAAGCGGAGTACATAGCTGCTTCGGAAGCAGCAAATGAAGGAGTCTGGATGAAGGAGTTCATATCCGATCTAGGTGTCATACCTAGTGCATCGGGTCCAATGAAAATCTTTTGTGACAATACTGGTGCAATTGCCTTGGCAAAGGAATCCAGATTTCACAAGAGAACCAAGCACATCAAGAGACGCTTCAATTCCATCTGGGATCTAGTCCAGGTGGGAGACATAGATACTTGCAAGATACATACGGATCTGAATGTTGCAGACCCATTGACTAAGCCTCTTCCACGAGCAAAACATGATCAGCACCAAGGCTCCATGGGTGTTAGAATCATTATTGTGTAATCTAGATTATTGACTCTAGTGCAAGTGGGAGACTGAAGGAAATATGCCCTAGAGGCAATAATAAAGTTATTATTTATTTCCTTATATCATGATAAATGTTTATTATTCATACTAGAATTGTATTAACCGGAAACATAATACATGTGTGAATACATAGACAAACAGAGTGTCACTAGTATGCCTCTACTTGACTAGCTCGTTAATCAAAGATGGTTATGTTTCCTAACCATGAACAAAGGAGTTGTTATTTGATTAACGGGACCACATCATTAAGTGAATGATCTGATTGACATGACCCATTCCATTAGCTTAGCACCCGATCGTTTAGTATGTTGCTATTGCTTTCTTCATGACTTATACATGTTCCTATAACTATGAGATTATGCAACTCCCGTTTGCCGGAGGAACACTTTGTGTGCTACCAAACGTCACAACGTAACTGGGTGATTATAAAGGAGCTCTACAGGTGTCTCCAAAGGTACATGTTGGGTTGGCGTATTTCGAGATTAGGATTTGTCACTCCGATTGTCGGAGAGGTATCTCTGGGCCCTCTCGGTAATGCACATCACTTAATCCTTGCAAGCATTGCAACTAATGAGTTAGTTGCGGGATGATGTATTACAGAACGAGTAAAGAGACTTGCCGGTAACAAGATTGAACTAGGTATTGGAATACCGACGATCGAATCTCGGGCAAGTAACATACCGATGACAAAGGGAACAACGTATGTTGTTATGCGGTCTGACCGATAAAGATCTTCGTAGAATATGTAGGAGCCAATATGGGCATCCAGGTCCCGCTATTGGTTATTGACCGGAGACATGTCTCGGTCATGTCTACATTGTTCTCGAACCCGTAGGGTCCGCACGCTTAAGGTTACGATGACAGTTATATTATGAGTTTATGCATTTTGATGTACCGAAGTTTGTTCGGAGTCCCGGATGTGATCACGGACATGACGAGGAGTCTCGAAATGGTCGAGACATAAAGATTAATATATTGGAAGCCTATGTTTGGATATCGAAAGTGTTCCGGGTGAAATCGGGATTTTACCGGAGTACCGGGAGGTTACCGGAACCCCCCGGGAGCTATATGGGCCATAGTGGGCCTTAGTGGAAAAGAGAAGAGGCAGCCCAACATGGGCCGCGCGCCCCTCCCCTCCCTTGGTCCGAATAGGACAAGGAGAGGGGGCCGGCCCCTCTCTCTCTTTCCCCCCTCCGCGAATCCTATTCCAACTAGGATTGGGGGGGGGGGAATCCTACTCCCAGAGGGAGTAGGACTCTCCTGGCGCGCCTCTCCTAGGCCGGCCGCCCCCCCTTTTTAGTCCTTTATATACGGAGGTAGGGGCACCCCAGAAACACACAAGTTGATCCACGTGATCTTATTCTTAGCCGTGTGCGGCGCCCCCAGCCACCATAGTCCTCGATAATATTGTAGTGGTGCTTAGGCGAAGCCCTGTGACAGTAGTACATCAAGATCGTCACCACGCCGTCGTGCTGACGGAACTCTTCCCCGACACTTTGCTGGATCGGAGTCCGGGGATCGTCATCGAGCTGAACGTGTGCTAAAACTCGGAGGTGCCGTAGTTTCGGTGCTTGATCGGTCGGGCCGTGAAGACGTACGACTACATCAACCAAACGCTTCCGTTGTCAATCTACCAAGGGTACGTAGATCACACTCTCCACTCGTTGCTATGCATCACCATGATCTTGCGTGTGCGTAGGAATTTTTTTGAAATTACTACGTTCCCCAACAAGTTCTTCATCAGGTATTACATTCTCACGGACTCCAATTTTTCAGGGGCTTTGAGTTATGAAACACTCAAGGACACCGATAACGGAATCGAGTCTGCACTGCGATTCAATGAGGATTAGAGATCTTCATCGCTTACAAGTTTAATACTCCATGTCTGTCCTAGCCTGAACGGATACATCATTATCGTGCTAATTTTAATCATCAGCATTCTGAGCTCTTCAAGGGTATCAACTGAATTCATGATGAGAAATACCATCCTTGCCCCTGATGATTTATGTTATCATCGGCCACTTTATTGCCTTCCCTCCAACACAAACTTGTTCATGTTTTGTGTTATACCTTGAGTTCCTTGCTATCCAGCATTTGTCCTTCTTTACCTTGGAATATTACCACCTTTTATGTCAAGAATGTCATGGCAATTTTACCACCTCTTGAGAATTCTTGATATAGTAATATCTCTCGCCATTTGCGTTCATTTCTTGGTCTCCGTGTTGTTTCTAACCGGAATACCGACAAATGGTCTGTGATGTGTAAATTCTAAACTTCTAGCAACCCTATTGCTTTGAAGTTATTGGTCTACAGTTTCATTAGAATTCTATTGCTTATTGAATCATCATTCGAACATTGATCGTGCTACCTAGTCCAGATTCCTGGGTGCACCCTTCTATCATTGTTCAGTTGAGTATGTTTCCCTCGAGCATACATCATTATATCATTGATTCGACAAATGATATTTCCTTGTTCACATAATTGTGGAAATCCATCTTTTGGAAATCTCGATGAATTGTCGCCGAGTTCATCAGCCACCTCCTCATTCTATCCTTGATTTAATAATGAACTCATGATTCGGAACTTGCTTCCACAGTTCAATTCCCGAGAATCTTACAATGTCATCTTGACAATTTGTGTTGCACCTTTTCTTCTCAGGCATCCTGAGTCTAAGGTATCCTAACACCGATCAGATTTGAATCTCGGTCAGATATGATGGTTGGAACATTTTTCCAAGAGTTATAACACTGGTCTTTTATGACCCGGTAAGGTGATGGCATGCCCAACACACCTGGCCGGATGACCTACTGTTATAATTTCCTTTTTAGCAAGGTTATCCATTCTTCCATGAGGAAATTGAAAGACTTATTCTATGAGTTGTTCCTGATGGATCCTTTGTGTATCCCAAAGTCTGACCTTTGCTTGAATACCATGTCAATGCTATCTCGAAGCATGTCTATGGTACTCCGATTTTCAACAGGAACATTTGAAGCCCAATGCTAAATGTTTCCTGCTCAATTATCCAAACACCGTTGTATGGGTAATATCATGAAATTTCTTTCCCCTTACCTAAATGGTTTTCTACTTCTATCATGTCATGGATATCATGCTCTGTTTGTCCTTGGGAAGGAAATACCCCTGAAATATGTGTTTTAACACATTTTCCTTTCCATTGTTCTGTTTAATCTGATAATCATATTTTCCTTTCCATTGTTTGGTTTAACCTTTCTTGATCTATATGATCTAAGCAGTAATATTCTCCTGCTTATGTAAACACCTCGTTGTAAAATTCTGTCAGCAAGACCCTGTTACTATTCTTGATGACATTCTGGTAGCCACCGATGGACAAGAACTTTGCCTATTGGCCTGCCTCGTTCAACGAGCAGGAATATGGTTCTCTTTGTCCCTCGCCCTTGGTACCGACATTGTTGCCGACATAACTGACAGGCTATCCGCTGACATGTGGTGCCTACATGGTCATACAAGACGTCACCGCCCTTCCTACTTTTAACCCACATGGTGGGCCCATAACCCACAGTTCCACATGATCGAAACCTGACTCTCCTATACACCCTGTTGTCGAAGTTATTCCTCATGCTTGACTTCGTATGTGATTCACGGGCCACCTGCCTAGTGATCTATTCTGGTACCAGAAGCAATACTTTCCCATTGCTCTGAACTCCTGTCACATTTCGTATCAGGCAACGAACGATTGTCTATGCGCTTGAAACTTTTATTTTGCACCTCTTACTTACTCTCGATAATGTCTTAAGTTTCAATTCGAGGGTTACTTCCCGCCACCTTCCCTGATGTTATCTACTAGATAAGCAAACATTGCAGCGGTCCGTTCTTCCGTAATACCCCTTATCCTTTCGTAAGTACGATGGAGTTCTTGAAGAAAGGACGACAATTTCATCTTGATGCATTGATGCATAGGAATGAAGACATCAACGTAATGGATCGACCTCTATGGGATGAGTAACTAGCAACGAGAACACTCGCTAGAATTTCATAACCAGAATCCCCCTCCCACCTTACGCCTCTTAAATCTCGGGACGAGATTTCTTGTAGTGGAGGAGAATTGTGATGCCCGGGTAATTGAGCTACAGTAACCCCCCTCGTAATGATACCACGTCACCTCAGTTACTGTAAACAAATCTCGGGTTAGTTCAAAACCGATTCAAATTAAAATTTAAAATAAAGTTAAATAGTAAAAGTTTTCAAAGGTTAAAACAAAAATGTTTGGGCGGTGCCATAATTTGCATATGTAATTATGGTGTAGTAAACACATTTTTATAAAGTGCCTAAGTATTTTAAAATGAATTAAAACAGAAGAGAAAACAAATAAAAGGAAAAGAACAAAAGAAAAAGAAGAAAGGAAGAACCCCCCCCGCTGGGCCAAGTGGCCCAGCTGGCCTCCACCGGCCCAACTGGGCCAAGAGGCGCAGCCAGCCAGCACCAGCCCACTGGCCCCTCAGGCCCAGCCGGCCCATCCCGCGCCTGGCCTACATGCCCCCCACCCCAGGAAAACCCTAACCGACACCCCACTTGCCCCCCATGATCCCCTTCTCCTCCCCCATCGAACTGGATCGGGATCGGCCCCGATCCCATCGCCCCCGACGCCCTGCGGCTACCCGTCGCCGTCCACCATCGCCCGAGGTCTCCGCCGGCGTCGCCTCCTCGCCCACTCTCTCGGCGCCTACCTCGTCGGAGCACCTTGCCGCCTCGACCATGATGCCGCCGTCCTCTCCGTCGACGACCTCGTCTCCGTCGTCGCCCTGTCGTCCCCGTCCTCCTCCCCGAACGGCCTCCACGCACCTCGACGCCCCCCTGCTCACCAACACCAGTGAGGACCCGTTCGTCCTCCCCTTTCCCCTGCTCGTCGACGGGGTCGCCACGCTCACCCGCAACCCCCTCGTGCGTGCTCACCGCGGTCGGGCCGTGCCTTGGCCGTGCGCCGCTCCGTCTGGCCGCGCCCGTCACCCCGCGCCGACGCGCCATGCCTGCGCCGCTCGCTCGCCGTGCCACCGCCCCGTTTCCCCCGCATCGCTGCGCCTCGCCTCCCCTGGATCCGCTGCCTCGCCTGCGCCACCCAGCTGCGCCGCGAGCCTCTGCCCCATCGCGCAGTGGCCGTGTCGGCTCCGCCCTCCGCTGTCGCGGCACGACCGCGCCCCGCTCCACTGTTGCCGCTGCCGCTGCTCATCCGCCGACTCGCCGCCGGACACACTCGCCGGCGCGCCGGTGCCCGCGCCCGCCAACCGCCCCGCGGCGCCCAGTCGGGTGCACACCCACGGCCCAGCGCCGTATCGGGCTGGCGCCCAGCGCCCGTCGCCCGCGCCCGTTTGGCCCCTAGGGCCAATGACATGGGGGCCCCACGCCCCCTAAGAACTGTTAAATAAATAATTAAATAAATAATGAATTAAAAATAAATAAATAAAAAGTAAATAAAAAAATGTTAATTAATTAACTAAATTAATTAACTTAATTAATCCTGTTTAGTTAAACTAATTAAACCTTAGGTACCTAATTAACTAATTAAACTGATTAATAGGTTAATTAGGTTATTGTACCCATGACATGTGGGACCCACGCGTCAGTTTGACCCAGTCAACGCCCTGTTGACTGCTGACGCCATGATGACGTCAGCGAACACTATTCTGGATAATGTTAATTTAATTAATAATTAATAAATTAGAAAATGATTTAAAACTTTAAAAATTAATATAAATTAAACCGTAGCTCAGATTAAAAAACTTTGTACATGAAAGTTGCTCAGAACGACGAGACGAACCCGGATACGCAGCCTGTTCGTCCTCCACGCATCCCTAACCTATCGAACTCGTAACTTTCCCCCTCTGGCTCCTCTGCCCGAAAACGTGAAACACCGGGGATACTTTCCCGGATGTTTCCCCCCTTCACCGGTATCACATCATACCGCGTTAGGGCACCCCTAGCACCGATACTTGTCATGTCATGCATCTCTATGCATCTGTTTGCTTAAATATTTATTGTTTCTTCCCCTTCTTCTCTTGCTAGACACCGAGACCGACGCCGCTACTACCCAGTACGACTACGGAGTTGACGACCCCTCTCTCTTGCCAGAGCAACCAGGCAAGCCCCCCCTTTGATCACCAGATATCGCCTACTCTTCTCCCTACTGCTTGCATTAGAGTAGTGTAACATGCTACTGCTTTCCGTTAATCCTATTCTGATGCATAGCCTGTCCTTGCCACTACTGTTGATACCTTTACCTGCAATCCTAATGCTTAGTATAGGATGCTAGTTTATCATCAGTGGCCATACATTCTTGTCCGTCTGCCATGCTATATTATCGGGCCGTGATCACTCGGGAGGTGATCACGGGTATATACTATATACTTTATACAGGATACATGTGGTGACTAAAGACGGGTCGGCTTGTGGAGCACCCGCGAGTGATTCACGAATTGGGGCTGAAAGGACCTTTGTCCCAATGGCCCTCTGTGTGGATCTTTGTGGCGAAGCGACAGGGCAGGTTGTGACCACCTAGGAGAGAGGTGGGCCTGGCCCTGGTCGGTGTTCACGGATACTTAACACGTTTAACGAGATCTTGGTATTTGATCTGAGTCTGGCTACTGGCCTATACGCACTAACCATCTACGCGGGGACAGTTATGGGCACTCGACGTCGTGGTATCAGCCGAAGCCTTCGTGACGTCAGCGACTGAGTGGCGCGCGCCGGATTGGACCGTAAGCCTGCTCTTGTATTAAGGGGGCTAATTCTGCTTCCGGCCGCGTACGCAACATGCAGGTGTGCAATGGGCGATGGGCCCAGACCCCTGCGCCATAGGATTTAGACCGGCGTGCTGACCTCTCTGTTGTGCCTAGGTAGGGCTGCGACGTGTTGATCTTCCGAGGCCGGGCATGACCCAGGAAAGTGTGTCCGGCCAAATGGGATCGAGCGTGTTGGGTTATGTGGTGCACCCCTGCAGGGAAGTAAATCTATTCGAATAGCCGTGATCTTTGATAACAGGACGACTTGGAGTTGTACCTTGACCTTATGACAACTAGAACCGGATACTTAATAAAACACACCCTTCCGAGTGCCAGATACAACCGGTGATCGCTCTCTCACAGGGCGACGAGGGGAGGATCATCGGTTAGGATTATGCTATACGATGCTACTTGGAGGTCTTCAGTCTACTCTCTTCTACATGCTGCAAGACGAGGCTGCCAGAAGCGTAGTCTTCGAAAGGACTAGCTATCCCCCCTTATCCCGGCTTTCTGCAGTTCAGTCCACATATAATAGCCTTATTCCAGTTGATACCAATGCATACATATGTAGTGTAGCTCCTTGCTTGCGAGTACTTTGGATGAGTACTCACGGTTGCTTTCTCCCTCTTTTCCCCTATCCCTTCTACCTGGTTGTCGCAACCAGATATTGGGGCCCAGGAGCCAGACGCCACCTTCGACGACGACTCCTACTACACCGGAGGTGCCTACTACTACGTGCTGCCCGCTGACGACGACCAGGAGTAGTTTAGGAGGATCCCAGGCAGGAGGCATGCGCCTCTTTCGATCTGTATCCCAGTTTGTGCTAGCCTTCTTAAGGCAAACTTGTTTAACTTATGTCTGTACTCAGATATTGTTGCTTCCGCTGACTTGTCTATGATCGAGCTCTTGTATTCGAGCCCTCGAGGCCCCTGGCTTGTAATATGATGCTTGTATGACTTATTTTATTTGTAGAGTTGTGTTGTGATATCTTCCCGCGAGTCCCTAATCTTGATCGTACACGTTTGCGTGTATGATTAGTGTACGGTCAAATCGGGGGCATCACAACATGATATGAGATGCATGACAACGACAACAACACACGGAGACAAAGACCCGAACCCGAGAAAATAAAATAACTTAACGCCGGAAACAGCAAGAGTTGGAGTACAAATTGGGAAAGTTACATCCGGGGTGTTACATGCGTCCCGAGCTTCTTTCGGCCTATTAGCAGCCCATCGTCAGTTCCAGCCCGTTAACGGCTGGAACGTCTTTCGGCCTTTTCTTGGCCCATTCTGCAGTTGGGCCAATTCTAGCTCACTGTGACTTTAGACTGTCCTCGGCCCATTTGGTAAATGGGCCAAATCCTAGCCCATTCTGTCTCTCGGCCTGTTAATGGCCCACACAACAGCTGGGCCTTTGACTTTAGGTCCATTAGAGGCCCACGTTCCGCAGGGCATCATTTCAGCCCAACACGACTTTCGGCCTGTTAAAAGCCTAGTGTGCAAATTGGGCCTCGTCTGGCCCATAGCACTTTCGGCCTCTTACTGGCCCGTAAAGTAAAAGGGCCAAGACAAAATTAACATGTATTTTGGCCTGCTAGAGGCCCACGAGCCATTTTCATTTATACGGCCCTATCGAGCTTTTGGCCTGTTAATGACCTGCTAAGAGCCGTTGTTATGGTGGGCCACATCATTTGGGATCCACTTAATATTATTTTGACCAGCCCAATTAAGGCCCGCTTTGACTACACATGTTTGTTCATTTGTATGGCGTCCAGGAAATGTTTGGGCGTGTTGGCCCCCGTTTCAACGATATAGCATATTCAAGAATTATCCTCCTCTATATTATCGCCTCTAAAAAACATACACTATATAATAAAAAGACAAAGGCATAGAAACGTAGAATAATCCTACACTATACAATAAAGAAATTACAGCCGAATATACCCACTGAGCATTATAGTTCGGCACCAGTGATAATAAAGCGTACACAAATAGCAAATTACATACACTGGACAAATAAAGCTCATACATCATGGACACGCATCAACAAAACTTACCATTTGAACTATAATCTCTTCAGAAAATAGGATTGGCCGGATTCAGATAGCACAAATTTCAGACTGCAAAATCTCCAATTCCTTCGTGGTTACCTCAGTGTCTTGTTTCATTTTTTTGACTCCTGCATCTAATACCTGCATGTCCAGTCTCAACTTGTTGATTGTACGTTGAGAATCATGTACACGTTGTCTTGCCACCTCTAGTTGATGCTCGAGAACATCGGCACATTCCAATTCCAATCCATAATCATTTGGTAACGGCCATGCCGCACTGCTCGCAGATCTTTGTGTTGATGTCACTTCATCCTGAAATGTTTCTGTAAGTACACATGACTAGGGCAAAAATATAGTTACAACAGTGAAGCAAGCAAGACAGACTATTTTGTACATGGCAAAATAGGACTAACAATAATGTTACACGTCATGAAGCATAAGCATGTGATGTTTTTAAAACTTATAAAAATGTTAGTCTGTGCAGCCTGCATACAGAAATCTCTCTTAGCTCACAAGAGGAGCATGATGTTGGGGCCAAATCCAAAACATAGACAAGTTACAAATTTAGATAGCACGTTGTGTATAAGTAAGCAAGCAGTTGGCCATTTTGTAGCTCAATTAAAGTCTTAGGGAGCATAATGATCAATAGAGGGATTCATACAAACCTACCACAGCAAGCAAAACTATACAATCATTAGCCTAGTATAAACTAGATTGTGATCCTCATGCAGTAATAGTTGGTTAATAGTCTTCAAAGCTTCAGGCACACTTCGCTAGAGTAATTAAATGGTAAGGCCTTTAATTATGTCAACTAATAGTTATACAAGTACCCAACATCAGGCATCATTGTTTGGGCATCTCATTAACCGAGGACAAATAAAGCAATTGAAAAGAGCAAATTAACTATGCCTGAAACAAACAAGGAATTGAACGGTTGAGTTGGATACAGTGACTTACCTTAACTGGTTGAACAGGCTCACCGTTGCTCCTACTTCTCTTGCAAGGCTCCTTCCTAACATCTTGTACTTGGAAATCCTTAATTTTATCTTCATTGTACCCCCTCTGCAAGGTGACACAAACTAGTTACTCGTCTCCTTGGAAGATAAATATGCATACTTTCCAGTCTATGAACAACACAAAAGGATGAGATTATAACAAAACAACACCACATAATGAAACATGCCACATCTCTTGCACTTGCACACAATGAAATGAGCATTTACTATGTGTGCACTATGTAAAAACTAGGCATATCTATGAACTGGATCTCCAGGTACTCTTGGAGAGCCTACTTTAGTGTACATCCAAACCTTTATGTCACCTATGAGTTAGACAAGCCCCGACTACAATAGCCCTTAGTGTTTAAACCGCTGACAAGCTGTGTTAGAGTGTTAGGTCAAGAACATCAAGTAATCAAGACAAACAGTCCTGGTATGGCTGGCTGATGAAAACAAGTAATTGAACAGATGTGTGAGAAAATCTTACATACTCCCTCCTTCCATCTATACAGGTCCTAATCGTTTTTCGAGGCTAACTTTGACCAAGTGTTAGAGCAATAATATATGACATGCAAGTTACACAAAGCATACCGTCAAATTCGTATGTGAAAGGAGCTTCCAATGATATAATTTTCACATTATACATCTCATGTATTATTAGTCTTATCAATAGTCAAAGGCGGTCTTGAAAAACACATTAGTCCCTATATAGATGGAAGGAGGGAGTATCAAGAAAAGAATCAAAGGAGGCTTAAAGACCATCACTTGACTGACCAAATTTAAGGGGCATTTAAACATCATGTGCAACGTATGAACTAACATAAACATTGCATATTCCAGATTCTACAATGGAATGCACATGTATTAGGTTATGCCATGTATGATGATGCCTAAATGTACACTATAGCAGGCAGGAGTGATTCATCATTGCACGCACAATTGAATTGCAGGTTAAGGGACAGTTCTATTCTGCCTTTTCAGAGCATATTGTCAAAATAAGCCATAAAAGATGTAAAGAAGTCATTTTTGAGTTATGGACTTGGGCTTAACTTATTTCGCTTTGGAGGGGGGTGTTTCAGGTAGAAGCTCACTAAAAATTGAAGGGAAGGGGAATAGTGAAATGACTCTGTTGTCTGCCTATATTACACTCAAAATGCAACTTCTCACGCTCGCGTCACACCTGACCCTCAAGTAAAAACAAACGCGCAAGCGTTCATTGCCCCGCCTGCTTGCATCTCCTCTCCCCTTTACCTCTACCTCAATCCCTTGCCTGCAGCGCTAGGGTTCCTCCAGCGAGCCGTCGCCACTGGTCCCATCTGGCCTGGTCCTCGACGATGCTCTGTCCAGCTAGGCTACATGGCCGGCGGGTAGGGCCAAATCTCCTGGCTGCTCTTCCCTCTAGCGCCGCCCCTCATTCTCATGGTCTCCAGTAGCTGCTCCACTGTGGTCCGTCCAACGCACTACTCCGGTGGGCGCCGCACAACTATGGCTGATGCTGCACTGCGGTAGAAGGCACCTTATTCCCCCTCCCCTCCTCCTAGGACATGGCCTTGAGGTGTTGTTGAAGGATGAGCTCATCCAACAAGGTGAGGATCTCCTCTGATTTTTTTTGCCAAATTTTCATTCTGATCCACTATACGGTGAATTGCTATGAGGTGCTTCTGCCGCTGCTATATGATGCATTGCTATGAGCTGCTCCTGCTGCTGCTATACGATGAATTGCTATGAGCTGCTGCTACTATATGATGAATTGCTATGAGATGTTGTTGCTGTTGCTCCTCCTGCTATTATATGATGAATTGCTATGAGTTGCTCCTACTGCTGCTATATGATGAATTGCTATGAGCTGATCCTGTTGCTGCTATATGATGAATTTCTATGAGCTGCTAGTATATGATGAATTGCACACTGCTGCTGCTGGTGTATGATGAGTTGCTATGAGCTGCTGCTGCTATATGATGCTTTCAGGTGGTGCCGCTATATGATAATAGCCAGCCACTTGGACCATCGAATTTCAATAAATAATTGTTCTTCATTTAAATGTGGGTCATGCGTTCTTCATTTAAATTAGCAATGGGATCTCTATGGAAGACATTGACCAAAGTAGATTGTGCCAAGTAGATGGTATTTTTGTATTTGCATTTTGAATAAATAGTGATGGTCTGTTTTCCTATCATATTAATTATTGCACTGGGTTCAATTTGTGATGTTTGCAAGTCAAATTAATTTTCATATGGGCAGCAAAATGACAAAATATAATGCAATCTAGACTTTTCGCTGATCATACCAAAGATAAGCTGAAAAGGAAGGCAATGAAAAGAACTAGTTGGCTTATTACCTGGAGCTTATATTCACAGGTTCTTGTTTTCTTAGAATAACTTGTAATAACTGTCCCTAAGAAACTTGGCCAATAGAACTGACATACAAATAACATGTCACGATGATTACAATGGAGGAGTGACCTACCATAGCACACTGTATAGGCTCACCGCTGCCTCTCCTTTTTTTGCGATGTTCCATGAAATTGCCACATACATCTTGTACTTTTTCATTGTGTAACCCTATCTGCAAGTTGACATGGCTAATTTCAGACATCTCTACATGATAATACATTGCATATCCCTTGCACATATTTAAACCACCAGTTAACGATTGTGTGCATAGCATAAACTAGCCATGACTCTGTGTGCTGGACTAGCAGGCACTCTAAGGAGCCTAACATAGTGCACTGGAATTCCTACATGCCACCTACGATTTTGTGCAATGTACTACCTCTATTCCTAAATATATGTCTTTGTAGAGATTCCAATATGGACCACATACAGATGTATATAGATGCATTTTCGAGTGTAGATTCACTCATTTTGCTCCGTATGTAGCCTATAGTAGAATCTCTAGAAAGACTTATATTTAGGAACGGAGGTACGAGGTAGTATCATGTATGACATCTACATATCTAATTTAGCAGCCAATAGTAGAAATCATTGTCTGCACAAAGGGATTACTGGTCGAAAATCCTAGCAAAGCACGTTGGCGGTCACACAACAATACAAGAGAGAGAGAGACGCACTTACAAGATCATAGCAATGCCTCAGTCCAGGATCTTGGTTGGCCAAGCTGTTAGATCCAGAAGAAACATCGTCCTTGTATTTTTTGCCAGTTGCATAACAAGTAACAGCGACCTATTAGTATATTTGAAGTACATCGGGCAGGTGATGCTGGACGGGTTTAAAGGTGACAAGTACCTAGGCCGTGGCGGGTGCTTGGCATCTTGCCAGATAGTGGGAATCAGGTTAGAAACATCAAGGGTGATGACGCTTGATACGTCTTCAACGTATCTATAATTTTTTATTGTTCCATGCTATATTATATCCTGTTTTGGACATTATTGGGCTTTATTATACACTTTTATATTATTTTTGGGACTAACCTGTTAACCGGAGGCCCAGCCTAGAATTGTTGTTTTTTTTGCCTATTTTAGGGTTTTGCAGAAAAAGAATATCAAACGGAGTCCAAACGGAATGAAACCTTTGGGAACCTGATTTTCGGAACGAACATGATCCAGATGACTTGGACCCTACGTCAAGCAATCAACGAGGAAGGCACGAGGTAGGGGGCATGCCTACCCCCCCAGGCGCGCCCTCCACCCTCGTGGGGCCCACGTTGCTCCACCGACGTACTCCTTCCTCCTATATATACATACGTACCCCCAAACTACCAGATACGGAGCCAAAACCCTAATTCCACCGCCGTAACTTTCTGTATCCATGAGATCCCATCTTGGGGCCTTTTCCGGAGCTCCGCCAGAGGGGGTATCGATCATGGAGGGCTTCTACATCAACACCATAGTCTCTCCGATGAAGTGTGAGTAGTTTACTTCAGACCTACGGGTCCATAGTTATTAGCTAGATGGCTTCTTCTTCCTTTTTGGATCTCAATACAAAGTTCTCCCCCTCTCTTGTGGAGATCTATTCGATGTAATCTTGTTTTGCGGTGTGTTTGTTGAGATCGATGAATTGTGGGTTTATGATCAAGTTTATCTATGAACAATATTTGAATCTTCTCTGAATTTTTTATGTATGATTGGTTATCTTTGCAAGTCTCTTCGAATTATCAGTTTAGTTTGGCCTACTAGATTGATCTTTCTTGCAATGGGAGAAGTGCTTAGCTTTGGGTTCAATCTTGCAGTGTCCTTTCCCAGTGACAGTAGGGGCAGCAAGACACGTATTGTATTGTTGCCATCGAGGATAACATGATGGGGTTTATATCATATTGCATGAGTTTATCCCTCTACATCATGTCATCTTGCTTAAAGCGTTACTCTGTTCTCTTGAACTTAATACTCTAGATGCATGCTGGATAGCGGTTGATGTGTGGAGTAATAGTAGTAGATGCAGGCAGGAGTCGGTCTACTTGTCTTGGACGTGATGCCTATATACATGATCATACCTAGATATTCTCATAACTATGCTCAATTCTGTCAATTGCTCAACAGTAATTTGTTCACCCACCGTAATACTTATGCTCTCGAGAGAAGCCTCTAGTGAAACCTATGGCCCCCGGGTCTATTTTCCATCATAATAATCTTCCAATACTTAGTTATTTCCTTTGCCATTTATTTTACTTGCATCTTTATTTCTCTTTATCATAAAAATACCAAAAATATTATCTTATCATATCTATCAGATCTCACTCTCGTAGGTGACCGTGAAGGGATTGACAACCCCTTTATCGCATTGGTTGCGAGGAGTTTATTTGTTTGTGTAGGTGCGAGGGACTCATGCGTGGCCTCCTACTGGATTGATACCTTGGTTCTCAAAACTGAGGGAAATACTTACGCTGCTCTACTGCATCACCCTTTCCTCTTCAAGGGAAAACCAACACAGTGCTCAAGAGGTAGCAAGAAGGATTTCTGGCACCGTTGCTGGGGAGTCTACGCAAAAGTCAACATACCAAGTACCCATCACAAATCCTTATCTCCCGCATTACATTATTTTCCATTTGCCTCTCGTTTTCCTCTCCCCCACTTCACTCTTGCCGTTTTATTCGCCCTCTCTCTCTCTCCTTACTCCCTCTGTTTCTCTATTCGCCTATCTTCTCTGTTATCTCCCGAAAATGAAGTTCTTAATTTTAAGCAAAGGGAAGGAGAAAACCTAAAAGACGCTTGGTATAGAATTTGCAATGCTCAAAATAGATCTACCAGGAAGCAATCTACTTCTATTCTTCTTTGCAATTTTTATGTAGGTGCTATTCCTTGGCACAGATATGTCCTTGATACCATTACCATAGGGAACTTCTTGGGTAGCCACACTTTTGATTCCTATAATGCTATGATAGATTTGTTTGGCTCACCCCCTCTTTTGGTTAATGGAACTATGTTAACTTTGGAGCATGTAATGCAAAAACTTGAAATTATTGAAAATAAAGTTGCTACTGTAGAGTTAATTGAAAATTTCGATAAAAAGATCCACAACCAAATTACTCAATATGGATCTAAAGTAGGAGTCACTTTGAAAAATATTAAGGAGAAGGAACCCATAGTTAATGAAAGAATAAATCATGATTCCACTAGAATCGATAAACTTGAGGGTATCATTACCCACTTGGGAACCGCTTTTTCTTCCATAAAGAATACCCCAAGTCCTCCAACTAAAATTGCCAAGCTTATGTATGTTCCTAAAAATAAGAGTGAATCCTCTAGCAAAGAAACCGTGGATCTCAAATCTATATGTATTCATCCTAATCTTTTTACTATCATTAAGGAACCATTTCCTACTAATGATTTTTTAGATTTTTTGCCTAGAAGTTTGATTATTGATAAAAGGAAAGAAACTCCTAAAGGTGATAGATGTGTCATTAAAGAATTACCAACTAAAGATACCTAGATATATCTTCGCTTTCATGCCTAGCTAGGGGCGTTAAACGATAGCGCTTGTTGGGAGGCAACCCAATTTTATTTTTATTCCTTGCTTTTTGCTCCTGTTTAGTAATAAATAATTTATCTAGCCTCTGTTTTGGTTGTGTTTTTTGTGTTTAATTAGTGTTTGTGCCAAGTAGAACCGTTGGGAAGACTTGGGGAAAGTCTTTTTAATCTTGCTGTAAAAAACAGAAACTTTAGCGCTCATGAGAACTGCTGCCATTTTTATTTGGAAAGTGCTATTTAGTTAATTATTTTTCAGAGGATTAATATATAAATTCCTTACGTCCAGAAATTTATTTTAGAATTTTTGGGGTTCCAGATCTTGCGTTAGCTACAGATTACTACAGACTGTTCTGTTTTTGACAGATTCTGTTTTCCGTGTGTTGTTTGCTTATTTTGATGAATCTATGGCTAGTAAAATAGTTTATAAACCATAGAGAAGTTGTAATACAGTAGGTTTAACACCAATATAAATAAATAATGAGTTCATTACAGTACTTTGAAGTGGTGTTTTCTTTTCTTTCGCTAACGGAGCTCACGATATTTTCTACTTTAAGTTTTGTGTTGTGAAGTTTTCAAGTTTTGGGTAAAGATTTGATGGATTATGGAACAGGGAGTGGCAAGAGTCTAAGCTTGGGGATGCCCATGGCAGCCCCAAGATAATATAAGGACACCTAAAAGACAAAGCTTGGGGATGCCCCAGAAGGCATCCCCTCTTTCGTCTACTTCTATCGGTAACTTTACTTGGAGCTATATTTTTATTTACCACATGATGTGTGTTTTGCTTGGAGCGTCTTGTATTATTTGAGTCTTTATTTGTTAGTTTTACACAATCATCCTTGCTGCACACACCTTTTTGAGAGGGACACTCATGATTCGGAAATTGTTAGAATACTCTATGTGCTTCACTTATATCTTTTGAGTTATATAGTTTCTGCTCTAGTGCTTCACTTATATCTTTTAGAGCACGTTGGTGGATTTGTTTTATAGAAACCATTGTTCTATCATGCTTCACTTAGATTATTTTGAGAGTCCTACACAACAGCGTGGTAAATTGCTTTAATCATGTTAGGCATTCAAGATTAATACTAAAATTTTCTTATGAGTGTGTTGAATACTATGAGAAGTTTGAAGTTTGAAACTTGATAATTGTTTTGAGATATGGAGATGGTGACATTAGAGTCGTGCTAGTTGAGTAGTTGTGAATTTTAGAAATACTTGTGTTGAAGTTTGTGATTCCCGTAGCATGCACGTATGGTGAACCGTTATGTGATGAAGTCGGAGCATGATGTATTTATTGATTGTCATCCTTATGAGTGGCGGTCGGGGACGAGCGATGGTCTTTTCCTACCAATCTATCCCCCTAGGAGCATGCGCGTAGTACTTTGCTTCGATAACTAATAGATTTTTGCAATAAGTATGTGAGTTCTTTATGACTAATGTTGAGTCCATGGATTATACGCACTCTCACCCTTCCACCATTGCTAGCCTCTCTAATACCGCGCTCCTTTCGTCAGTATCATACACCCACCATATACTTTCCTCAAAACAGCCACCATACCTACCTATCATGGCATTTCCATAGCCATTCCGAGATATATTTCCATGCAACTTTCCACCGTTCTGTTTACTATGACACGCTTCATCATTGTCATATTGCTTCACATGATCATGTAGTTGACATTGTAGTCGTGGCAAAGCCACCATTCATAATTCTTTCATACATGTCACTCTTGATTCATTGCATATCCCGGTACACCACCGGAGGCATTCACATAGAGTCATATTTTGTTCTAAGTATTGAGTTGTAATTGTTGAGTTGTAAGTAAATAAAAAAGTGTGATGATCATCATTTTTAGAGCATTGTCCCAAATGAGGAAAGGATGATGAAGACTATGATTCCCCCACAAGTCGGGATGAGACTCCGGACTAAATAAAAAAAAGAGGCCATAAAAAAATAGAAAAGGCACAAATAAAAAAATGAGAGAAAAAGAGAGAAGGGACAATGCTACTATCCTTTTACCACACTTGTGCTTCAAAGTAGCACCAAGATCTTCATAGAGAGTCTCCTATGTTATCACTTTCATATACTAGTGAGAATTTTTCATTATAGAACTTGGCTTGTATATTCCAATGATGGGCTTCCTCAAAATGCCCTAGGTCTTCGTGAGCAAGCAAGTTGGATGCACACCCACTTAGTTTCTTTTTGTTGAGCTTTCATATACTTATAGCTCTAGTGCATCCGTTGCATGGCAATCCCTACTCACTCACATTGATATCTATTGATGGGCATCCCCATAGCCCGTTGATACGCCTAGTTGATGTGAGAGTATCTTCTCCCTTTTTGTCTTCTCCACAATCACCATTCTATTCCACCTATAGTGCTATGTCCATGGCTCACGCTCATGTATTGCGTGAAGATTGAAAAAGTTTGAGAACACCAAAAGTATGAAACAATTGCTTGGCTTGTCATCGGGGTTGTGCATGATTTGAATACTTTGTGTGATGAAGATGGAGCATAGCCAGACTATATGATTTTGTAGGGATAACTTTCTTTGACCATGTTATTTTGAAAAGACATAATTGCTTAGTTAGTATGCTTGAAGTATTATTATTTCTATGTCAATATTAAACTTTTGTCTTGAATCTTTCGGGTCTGAATATTCATACCACAATTAAGAGAACTAGTCGTAAACCCGTGCTTTGCACGGGCTAGCCTATTAAGAGTGCTAACTTTGTATAATTTTAAAAAATAATGTAATTAAACTATTATTAGTTGACAATGGCTTTGGAATTGTTTAATCATTTTATTGATGGGGCAAACATAAATTTTCATGTAAGGTGCGGTAAATTTTTTCGTATATGTACCCATTTTTTCAGCACATACAATGGATTTAGAGCCATTCTTAAACAATGTTGGACAATTTAGAAATTGGGGTCTTAGTTTATTTCACACCCGGGAAAATTTATGAAAACAGTGAGATTCCTTAATTAGTTCTCGCTTTATTTCGGATTGTTGTCATTGGTCTCGATGAGTGCTTAACTTTACCTATTTAATCAGTTCCACTTCTTGCCAGCTTAACAGTGGCTAAATCTAAAGTTGTTACGACGAATTTACCAATGGTTTCCAAATTCCGTCTCCCTTATCTATGAACATATAATTGAATTGGCTAGTACCATCTGAATTATCCCTCCAACCCCCTTCATTTCCGAGGTGTCCCCACACCCAGGCGAACTCCCTTTGCAACTCTATGATGTGTTGTTTGCATCCATATCCCATTGCACAGGAGTTGATTGTACGTGAGTCATCGGACATTGCTGGATTTTTTATTTAAAATTTGATATTATTTTCGAGTCAGCCAAAGGAAATTAGTGATTTGTAATGTATTTTTATATGTGTTGTTTTTCGGTCCTTGCCATTATATTGTTGTCATATACATGTATTATTGTTCTGTGGTTTTAGGCATATAAATTACATGTGTAAACACATATTAGAACCTTGTTTTTTCGCAATGCTAAGAGTTCCTGTTACGAACATGTACTGTATCAATAAAATTCATGCAGAGTAAGGAATGAAAAGAGAAACATGTTGACTGTACAGTTTCTGCAGATGACCTCCAGATATTTTACTTGAAGAAAACCCATGAAATGAAGGGATGTATCCAATTGAGAACTTATGTCCCGAACTGAAATATAATTTATTGATAATAACAAAGAACCTATGCTAGTAGTAGTAGTAGTACTAAAAGTATGGAACAAAAGGAAAATTATAAATAGTTCATGTGTAGCCAAGTAGCCGGTTAATCTAACAAAACTTAGGAACAACTATTGTTTTAACAACTGAAATAGGTATTATCTACACACTCTTTCTGGTACATTATGACACTGATGATGCATAAATACTGAGAACGATTTTAAATGAATCCTTCCAACTTTATGCATGGTTATCCCAAACGGAATACTACACTACTCTGTCAAAATGAAAGAAACCGAAGATTGCACTATTCTGTACAAAAGTAAGACACATAAAACTGCATTATTATGTAAGAAAGAAAAAACTCAATACTACAGTAATTAGTTTTAAGAAAACTCGAGAAAAAAGAGAATGACAACATGTACAGTGAAACAGCATGTACCATCTTGAGTGCTCTTAGTATTCAAATCAAGAAAATTCCTCCTTCAAGAGATCAGCATTGGCTTCGTGTGCAGTTGTAGTCGCTGATGTGCAGAACGCAGAACCAAGCATGCACTTCGGTCTGATTAGCTGGAAGTTGGACGCCATGATGGGTTCTGCCCTACAACCTTGATGGAGACCCTCTCAGAGTACATGTTATATTCGCATCATGACGACCTTATTCTTTGATGTCTCGTAGCTCTAACGACGATGCTAGCTACATGGTAGAAGTGTCGTCCAGACCTGCACCGTGTCATGGTGGCAGCAGCAGCATGTCCCCTGGTTATGTGAGATGTGGTGATGTCACTAAGGCTTCATGAACTCAGCAGGATTTAACAACGACATTCTGCTGGAATCAGCACGGACTTGCAACGATTCGTAACCAATTTAGCTAAATGCAAACATGGATGGCTTAAGGAAATACCACTGAACACCATTAATGACAAAAGATATATAATCTGAAAGCTAGATGGCAATACTTAGTGACATTAATATATACAATAGTCAATTAGTGAAAGAGGATACACATCTTCAGATGAATTTGCAATTAAGTTTCATGAACTTCTGAGCTAATTTATTTTGCATAAAAGAGCTACATATGGATTTGGTTCACGGTTTGGCCGTCGCAAGAATGAAGTTTGTTAAACAAAGTTTGAGAAAAAAACATTGCCAGGCGAGAGCTAATACAAAAAGAGAAATCAAAGATTGGAAATATTAATATTTTACTAAAGGAAGAACAACATGGCCAACAAACAATTGTCCCACTGTTATACTTTATATGCTACTAACATTAACCATCAGTACCATATAAAGAATCTTGATTTCCTCTCACATGGATTTACCAATGTATGGTTGCTATATCTGTCCTAATACCAGACCGAATTGACTTCTGTTTCAAATGTTTTTCTGTCTGGTTGTAGTTTTTATAAAGGCCCTTACAAACCGGTGTATGGTTGATTTGATTAACAGAAAAAGATGCTCCATTTTGTAGCACTTGAGCACCATAGAGATCTCAGAACTATGATTTGCGATGCATAATTTTATAAATTTACTCCAGTGTCATGCCCAACATGGACTACAGAATCGTGTATTTCATCGCAGCGGTACAACTACGTCCTATTAGTTCAACACCTCTGAACCATGACTTGATGCACCTGGACTACGGCAGAGACGCAGATCAGGACGCTCTGGTATACAATTTACTCTCCATCTATGTCAAAGTCAAAGTAGGAGAAAGATATGGGATCGTTCTGAACACTGAATAGGCTAGTACTACGTGCATTATCCCATAAAATTGTATATCTTGATGGCAATTCTATATATTGTACTCCCTCCATCTCATAATGTAGTGTCAAAAAACGTATTACATTAAGGAACGGAGAAGTATAAGTTAATAACCATAGAGGAAAATTACATACGGATTGTTCAAACCTTCCACATGGCAAGAAAGAGTATGATAAAAATGAATAACCTGAGGTAGACTGAATATTTGAAAACCGGACCATGTTTCGAAGGAGAATTTATTATATGGATATAGTACTGTTCATTTTCAGATTTTTCGTCTACATTAGATTTTATACCATGCATATACATTGATACAAATCCATCTCCTACACGGCTTCTTTTGCGCAGCTATTTCCTACACGACATCATCATTATTGCACAAATTTTCTCCCGGAAAAAATTTATTGCACAAATTTTATATGGATTCCTGGTGGAGAATAGAAGATAAATGTCACGGTGCCAGATACATATATTAGTAAAAAAGATATGATTGCACCAATCAATAATTACCCATCGGACATCCTAGCTATCATGATTCGCCGTCTTGGCCCTATTCCTACGCGGCGTGAGTACTTCCCGGCGAGGGGCGACCATGATGACGACGAAGCAAGCTCGTTGTTCCTCTGTGGCATAATCCTGTACAAAGCAAACACCATGTGTATTAATCGATTAGCAATGCATCAACGTATAAAGTAGCCAGCTAGCTAAAATAGATTGATGGATTCTGGCAGCATACCACACACAACGCTCGCACGCAGAATCGCTGGATTTATTACAGGCTTGAGTACTACTTGAACATGTACATGTATAAAGTGCACCCAACTCATGCCACTATACACAGGGAGTGACTAGTATAGAATCTGAGCTCCCAGTGCAAAAATAGAAAAAGCAACCTGAGCCACTGGATTAGAGATCAATGGTACAGATTCTGGTGGAGGGGCATGTTCCCACTTAATGTCCATTTCACGAAAACCCCCCTACCAACACTTGAATATAAAACATGACTTTTACAGTTACAACCTCAAGTCACTCGTCCATTTCCAAATTAGCACAACGTTGATGTCATCCCCCTAGAAGCTTGTCAATATTTCAGTACGTGAGAAAGTTGACCCATCCCCTTCAAGGTTCAAGCACAACTCAACGTACATGTTCTCTCTAAAAATTAAGAACTAAATGTACAGACCAAATTTATGTTTAGAAAACAAAACAAATATGGCAGAAAGAAAACTGTCCCTCAAGGCAAAAATAATAATTTATTCCAGACTTGGTGAGCACCTTCTAAACTTATTACAAACTATATTTGCCAGTCTTGTTGCTTGATCTTCACAGCCAAGCAACAGAAATGCCGCAATGATCGAAATGATTGAAGTAAATACAATGAACATATATCTTGATAAATGTAGAGGGCTCTAGCAATTAAACAAGAAAACTACTAAATTCATTTATAACTATTATGCAACACTAAATTAAAGTCAACATTAAGCTTCTCTAGTAATAAACACCCACATCTCAATAGGATGGCGAAAATGAATTTCACAAGGTATTCTATTTCTGGTCCACTCTGATCCATATACATGGCCTGATTAACATGACAGGACCATTTATAGCACATGACCGACAACAAAGGATTTAAATTATCATGCAGACAAATGAGTTTTGCTCCTGCAATTGTAAGCAAGGGAAGCCTATGCTAAGCGCTTCTTCTCTCCATATGTACTCCTGATGCTTCTGGTTGTTAAAGCATCATCCATCTACAAATGAAGACAAATGAAGAAAAAAAATTATAGTTCACATCAGAAGGAAAGAAATTGAAAATAATTATGATCGTTGGTAGACTAAATGGTTGTAAGGGAGAAAAATAGAGCAAGCTGTAACAAGCATATATGTTGTACTTTAACCACTAGAATAGTACATTTAGGTGACTAGCATGAAAATTAAGTAAGATTGTCAGAACTGAAAACATTGACCAGAGTGCTACATCCTTTGCAAGTGAAATACCAACATCAGTAGAATAACCCAAAAGAATTGCCTGCAGCAGAGGTGTAGTGCTTAAAAAGTATTTAATATTAATAATACAAATTTCTAGGCTTGAATAACAGTTCATGTCCTAATCATGTGTGTGCTTCACAATTAAGAATGGGTGTTAAGTTTTTTTTCTAACTCGTAGATGAGGAAAATGTAACATCTTACAATAAATGAGTGGAGCCTTGTTAGAATGCTGCATCACAAAAACGTATGGCAGACCAGTGAAGAGAAAAGAACAAGAATACCATATGGCAAAATATATTCAAAGCTTAACAATGACCGATCACTTGTATCATCAGAAAAGTGAAGGTGTAATTTGATGTTGTTACAAGTTCCAACTCTTAATTGTTTTGTTCAATATCAAGTTCACCTGACTTCCAATCAACCAGAACAGTATGATTCAGGAATGCTCGTATAGAATAAGAAAATTGCAACCGAGCATTGATTTAAAGGCAAGTAACCCTCATCGCTCAAACTTATGAGCTGAAGAACATACTTTATGAATGTTTGACAGATGCAAATTATTATTCTAAATCAATAGTAAACAAATAATTTGATGGCGTGCATAAATGGTAGTCTTCAAAGCAAGAAGTGCAAACCTCCACTCTTGTGTTATATTATTCTTAGAGCATGTCCTTGCATCACGGAACACCGCTATCATCCAAATGATGCATTTCCGTGGAGCATATAAAGCTAGAAGTCTATTGTCACATCTCATACATCCCAATATGACTTGCTTGTCAGACTTACTAGAGCATTAGCGCCAATTTTTAACAGAGTAATAACATTGTACTTGACCAAGATCAAAACTTGACTAATAAACATGGACAAGTATCTATTGTGTGAAGTATTGGTAGTTGGTACATATTCCCTTTCTGTATAGAAAATCAAGAGTTTGGGCATTGTTTAAGATGGTTAAAGGAGATGGTAATGATGGCCAATTTTAGTTTGTGTAATCTTTAGACCTGTGTGTTTTTTGATACAATATCACAGCTTTCTTTTGAAGAAAAAAAGAGAGCCCCCCTCTCTGGTTTCCTTTATATAAAACCAATGTCTTACTAGTTGCAGCAGAGAAGGGAAAAACATCTAAAGAACTCTGGAAGTGTTTCGGTTTATTTAACAGTAGAGCAAGTCTAAATAACCCCTGGACTGGGGAAGCTCAAATTTCAATCACTTTGGCTGATTGGAAAGCAGTTCAATAGTGATACACCAAGCTTGTCATCAGCCAGTAGAATACACATTACCACAACTAAATCATGCACTAATCAGCATGCTATTGCTGGATCCGGAATGAATAGATCAAACATAGACACGCATACAGGAAGCTAACAATTAAAAAACTAAAAAATGTTATAAAATAGAAATTCAACGAACATAAGCATCATCTCATAATGAGTCCCTCACCATGGTGATCGAGGACCTGGCACATGCAGCCGTCGATCTGCGTCATCGCGAACACGTCCGTGATGCGGGACTTCCGACCAGTCACCAACCCGTCATATAGTCCAGCACGGTGAAGGTCGGGTGGTGCTCCTGTGGAGCAGACTGTGGCAGAGCTGGATGTGGCCGAGACGATGATGTGGAGCGCGACGTCGGGGTGCCCGGAGGTGGATCCAGACGGCCTGGGTGGCGGAGTAGTTAGGGGAGGGGCCACGCATGGCGGCGGCCTCCCCCCGGATCTGGATCGCCGCCACAGCCGGCAAAGAGAACGGAGATGTGTGAGAGGGTTCAGTCGTTTGCACATAATTATTCAGAATCGGGGGACCTTTCTGCACAAACTTTTGTGACCGTGAGTATAGATCCCACACTCTGGAATATGTGCCATCGATTTCTAATTCGACGGCCCATGTCACTTTTTTCTATTTTTGCACTGTAAGCTTAGATTCTATACTAGTCGCTCCCACTTGTCATCTGCGATGGAAGATGCTTCTTGGCTGCCACGTATCCTGTGTCGCGAGGGATGAGGCTCTTCCTGCTGAAAGACGCAACAGTAGCCAGCTGCGGGTGCACTTGTAGTCACCACCGTACGACGATGGCTTGCAGTCGCGGTGGCGGCAGCATCATGGGATTTGTGGGACGTCTCTGCATATAGATCGAACAAATCAGGAGAACCAGTCCTGCACGACTCTGCAACGTTGTTAGTTAGCAATAATATTTTTGTGTTAGCCCAGTAGTAGACAGATTAGCCTTTAAAATAAGAGAGTAGTAGATAGATTTTTTTGCGGGTGAGTAGTATATAGATTGACATGGGAGTTCTTTTCTCCTGTGTTTTAAAATCTTTTTTGCCCAGGATTTTATTAGTTGATCTACACTGTAAAAATACGGCCCCACCAAATTAACGGTTCGTAAAATCTAATTAACGAAGGAATTTCTAGGGTGTCAAGAATTAATATAGGAATAGATTAGATTGAAATTATGCCAAATAGCATTTCACATCAAAAATTCTGTTTTATCATTTACCTACTCAAGGACGAGCAGGAATTAAGCTTGGGGATGCTTGATACGTCTCCAACGTATCTATATTTTTTTATTGTTCCATGCTATATTATATCCTGTTTTGGAAATTATTGGGCTTTATTATACACTTTTATATTATTTTTGGGACTAACCTATTAACCGGAGGCCCAGCCCAGAATTGCTATTTTTTTTGCCTATTTTAGGGTTTTGCAGAAAAAGAATATCAAACGGAGTCCAAACGGAATGAAACCTTTGGGAACCTGATTTTCGGAACGAACATGATCCAGATGACTTGGACCCTACGTCAAGCAATCAACGAGGAAGGCACGAGGTAGGGGGCATGCCTACCCCCCCAAGCGCGCCCTCCACCCTCGTGGGGCCCACGTTGCTCCACCGACGTACTCCTTCCTCCTATATATACCTACGTACCCCCAAACTACCAGATACGGAGCCAAAACCCTAATTCCACTGCCGTAACTTTCTGTATCCATGAGATCCCATCTTGGGGCCTTTTCCGGAGCTCCGCCGGAGGGGGTATCGATCACAGAGGGCTTCTACATCAACACCATAGCCTCTCCGATGAAGTGTGATTAGTTTACTTCAGACCTACGGGTCCATAGTTATTAGCTAGATGGCTTCTTCTCTCTTTTTTGGATCTCAATACAAAGTTCTCCCTCTCTTGTGGAGATCTATTCAATGTAATCTTCTTTTGCGGTGTGTTTGTTGAGATCGATGAATTGTGGGTTTATGATCAAGTTTATCTATGAACAATATTTGAATCTTCTCTGAATTCTTTTATGTATGATTGGTTACCTTTACAAGTCTCTTCGAATTATCAGTTTGGTTTGGCCTACTAGATTGATCTTTCTTGCAATGGGAGAAGTGCTTAGCTTTGAGTTCAGTCTTGCAGTGTCCTTTCCCAGTGACAGCAGGGGCAGCAAGGCACGTATTGTATTGCTGCCATCGAGGATAACAAGATGAGGTTTATATCATATTGCATGAGTTTATCCCTCTACATCATGTCATCTTGCTTAAAGTGTTACGCTGTTCTCTTGAACTTAATACTCTAGATGCATGCTGGATAGCGGTCGATGTGTGGAGTAATAGTAGTAGATGTAGGCAGGAGTTGGTCTACTTGTCTTGGACGGATGCCTATATACATGATCATGCCTAGATATTCTCATAACTATGCTCAATTCTGTCAATTTCTCAACAGTAATTTGTTCACCCACCGCAATACTTATGCTCTCGAGAGAAGCCTCTAGTGAAACCTATGGCCCCCGGGTCTATTTTCCATCATATTAATCTTCCAATACTTAGTTATTTCCTTTGCCATTTATTTTACTTGCATCTTTATTTCTCTTTATCATAAAAATACCAAAAATATTATCTTATCATATCTATCAGATCTCACTCTCGTAGGTGACCGTGAAGGGATTGACAACCCCTTTATCACGTTGGTTGCGAGGAGTTTATTTGTTTGTGTAGGTGCGAGGGACTCATGCGTGGCCTCCTACTGGATTGATACCTTAGTTCTCAAAAACTGAGGGAAATACTTACGCTGCTCTATTGCATCACTCTTTCCTCTTCAAGGGAAAACCAACGCAGTGCTCAAGAGCTAGCAACGCTGCGCTAGTTGTCGGGGTCCGGTAAGGAGATCTAGAACCGTCGAGTAGGGTGTTTGTGGAGCGGCTCCGGTAGGGTGGACTATGGTGTGGGCGAAGCGGATATGTGGCCGTGGACGAGGGCGTCGGTGAAGCTGCTCCGGTGGTTGGGTTAAGGATGGTGTCGACGATGCGGATCTGCGATCGTGGACGGGGCGTCAGAAGCTGCTCCGGTAGGTTGGATGAGGGTGCGACGAAGTGGATCTGAGGCCGTGGACTTGTGAGTTGGCAAAGCGGCCCTGGTAGGGTTGAGAATGGTATAGGCGAAGCTACTCCGGTAGGGTTGATGATGGTGTCGGTGAAGCGGCTCCGGTAGGGTTGAGGAAGGTGTCGGCGAAGAGGATCAAAGGCCGTCAACGGGGGCGTCGGTGGGGCGGCTCGGGGGTGTGTGTGTGTGTGGACGAAGCGTCTCCGGTGGAGAGTACGAATGAGCCGCTGCAGATGCGCTGCGGTTGATGAGAGTACCGGTGAAGCAGATCCGATGCCGTGGACAAGGCCAGCATTGAATGGGCTATGGTATAGTGGTGGATGAGTAGTCTACATGTTTCTAGGGGAGGTGGGAGGCGTAGATGCGGCCGCAGAAGCAGATCCGGCGAGGTGGACGCCGATGACAGTGAATGCGCTCTAGTACACCGGTGGATGAGCAGTCTAGGGTTTCGAGAGGGGAGGGGTAGAAAGGCCGATGAAGTATGGACGGCGTGATGTAAGATGCTCCGGTGTTGTGGAGTTAGTTGTTTTTGCGGGAGGGGGAGAGGAAATGGGGGTGTCGTGTGGTGGGAGGAACCAGAAGTTAGCAAAGCAGCCCTGACCTATTATGTAGATGAGGGCGGTATTGTAATTGTTATTCTCCGTGCACCAAGGACAAAAGGGGAATTTCGCGTGCTAAAGATTAGGTGGCGGAAATTTTAGAAAGATGCGGGAGATTTTGCCGCCCGCGGGATCATTCGTATCTAGTTTCAACTAATTTTGGACCATGCTAGTGGGAAGGTCATGCGAGACTGTGTACACGGGGCACGCGTCAGTAGTTAATAACTGGTGTGAAGTCCATCCTAGAAAAAAGACAATAACTCGAGATGATGCGCCGATAACTTGGACATTCACACGTGTGTGGCCAACCGTACGGGTGTAGAGGCGCGTTCACAAAAAAGGGATCAAGTGCTCAGGATATGTATTTGTCGTGTAAATAGATAATTTAGTGCCATTGGTTATTTAATTTAAACATAATGCATTGACGTGTTAGTGTGGAGATGCACAAAAAGAAATGGATATTGTAGTCCCACAAAAAAATAGATATTGTAGTCCACTACTTAAAAGTGTTACCTCATATGATTACATATCCTCCATTTTATAAATTGCGTATCCATTGAATTCATATATGAATATTACATATATTACTTCATAATAGAACCTTAAATCATCCAAGACTAATGAATTTGAATGCAATAGTAACAATGGTGCATGTACATGATAGCTACATTGCTTGTTTGAACAAACATCACTATAATTTTGGCATGCACAATTGAAAAGGTTTATTTAGATAGAAAAAATGTGATATGTGAGTGTCCAATCTTTATAATGTTGAATCTATATTGTACCTTTGGCCACGATACGAAATAGATATTGATTTATATTCAAGCGATGCACGTCCAGGATCACTACATAGTGATACGTGAATGAATTGTGCAATCTCTCTCACACGCATACATATCTTATTTCCCCGTGGGCATCGGAATCACACACGCACACTTTGTGTATTTCTCCCCCTCTGTCAAGGTTAGAATTCATCTTTCTACCCCGTCCTACAAGTCTCTAACACAGAAACACACACACTCTCTTTGTCGAACACGCCCACCCCTTTAATTCCGCCCACCCACAACCACTAATGTCTCAAGGTATAATTATGTCTCTCACACGTATGCCTAAGGTTAACTCGAGTTTTGGAGCCATATGAATACATACAATGGGATTCCAGCAGAGCACCTTTTGTTTTGAGACTTCGCTCTCTCTCTCTCTCACACACACACACACATGCGCGTAGACATTGTTTCTCGCTTCATTTTTTCCGGCACTTGCATGCACACCGTTTGTTTATCTTCGTGATGCTTTAAGTATGCCTCACACACATGCTATCTACATATCCCTTAATATAGATATGTGTCACACAAACTCCTTCTCCCTACTAGCAAGATGCACATGCATTGCACGAAACATCAAGATGCATTTGTATAAGTAGTTTATCTTGTGAGAGAAAAGAATGAACGAGGGAATGCCTTATTTACAAATATGGAAAGGGGTGTGGGTATCTTTTTGGAAAATTGCCATAGTTTCCTTCCTATCCGTCGGATATAAATCGGATGGCCTATATTGCAGGATGGCAGGAACACCATCATCACCAACTCTACTTTTATAAGAGTATAGATATGTAAGTGTCACTGCCCCCACACCCACCCACACACACTTCCCGACACCGGAGGAGTAGGGTGACACCTCGATCTTGATATTAATCTATCAACTGACTTCTCTCTCAAACACACACACACACACACTATCCGACACCGAAGGAGTAGGGTGGCACCTCGATCTTGATAGTAATCTATCTACTCCTCTTTTAAACACACACACATACACACACACTCTCTCTCTCTCTAGTTGTGCCTCTGTGCCTACCGCGCACACTCTCGATACGCTTTTCTCCCCCCTCCCCACCCCACCCCAACAATGACAACAGAAGGGTGACAACTCGATCTGATCTTAACCTGTCAATTGGTTTCTCTCTCAAACATTGTGACTATGTGCCTCGCTCACACACACTCGATACATCTTTTTCTCCATAGCCCCCTTGATATGTAGACTTCTCGCGCGCGCATAGCTGTAGTGACGATGACGCGGAACCCAGTGTGCCTTGTTTTTACCGGCCTCATGTGATAGTTTTCACCCTGTTTTCTGTTAATTAACAAGGCAACCTTTTTTTGTTACTACCAGTGAATCTGAAATCATTTGGGGCAGACATAAAATATATCACTTCAACCCAATTATCGTAGTAACTATTTTAAAAGAAACTAGCTAGATGCCCGTGCGTTGCACGGAACATCAAGATGCATTTGTATGAGTAGTTTATCTTGTGGGAGAAAAGGATGAACGAGGGAAGGCCTTATTCACAAACGTGGAGAGGGGTGTGGTATCTTTTTGCGAAATTGCCATAGTTTCCTTCCTATCCGTTAGATATAAATCTGACGGCCTATATTGCAGGATGACACGCACACCATCATCACCAACTCTGTTTTCTACTCCCTTCGTTCCTAAATATTTGTCTTTTTAGAGATTTCAACAAGTGACCACATACGGAGCAAAATGAGTGAATCTACACTCTAAAATATGTCTACATACACATCCGTATGTGGTAGTCCATTTTAAATCTAAAAAAGACAAATATTTAGGAACGGATGGAGTATAAGAGTAGACATGGAGATATATCTCCAGCATGGTCTACAACAAAAATGTGCTGGACTGGTTAGCGTCGGATGCTCGCAACGCAATGACCTGAGTTCGAATTATGTCTTTAACTTTAGATTTTTATATTATATATTACTTATTTAATATATACTTCTTTCACTACTGTACTGACAGTGGAACCCACAGAGTACTTAGAATACAAGATAAAAGATGGACTTGCTTCTTTTTAACTTTCTGTACGAAGGTGTAGCCACCCTGCAAGTCACGTGTACACTGTACATGCAATTTACTTTTTATAGAGGGATAATCATACACACAATTAACTCAAATGGATTGGATGTGACTCTATTATTTCCAGCATAAGAGCATCTCCAACGGCAGCTGGCAAATTTCCTCCCACTTCCTTCCGTGGAGGACGACATCAAACGCCAACGGCATACATTTTCACAACTCTAACCAACCAGATGAAATTCGTGCAAACACGGACTGATTTCATATAAGCATGAAGGATTTCGTATAAAAAAGCCGGATCTTCATATAAACATGATGGATTTCATTACATTTACATGAACTAAGCAGTGCTAATCCGGCTCTCTTGGTATTAATACTCCCTCCATCCGGGAATACTTGTCCTAGAAATGGATGTATCTAGACTTATTTTAGTTATAGATACATCCAATTTATCCATTCTTAGAACAAATATTTCCCGCCAGCCGGAGAGGGAGTACCTAATCTAAATGGCCGCCTGCGGATCCCTTTTTCTTCCTCATGTCCAGCAGACACTTGCGGGGTTGACGAAGGTCCTCGGAAGAGATGAAGCAGCAAAGAAACCACCTGAATGCGCAGTCGTCGCCTCAGCGGTGGCCTTCATGGGACCCAAGTGGCAGCGACATCCCGTGTTCTACTTATCCTCGATGATGGCGACGGACACGGAGAAGCTGGCCACCGACTCATCACTCTCCACGCACCCGGCTTCTGTCTCTGCCTGCATGGCGCTGCCGCGAGCACGGGAGGCGCGGCCACCGCAGACACTGGTGGCGCGGTATGATGTGGCAGCGACAACGCCCGTACCGGCGTGCTCGTTGCCGTGCCGGCATGGAGCAACTCGCCACTCCTCATTGAGCTGAACTGGAGCGGCGAGTTGCTGAATCACGCACCGGCTTGGGGCGGCAACTGGCTCCGTCGGGCCAAGCGAGGTTGGTGAAGCACCGAGCGGCCTCGCCCGTATCCGGAGGGCTCGGTGGGCCACCCAGCCGGGTAGTATGCCGAAGAACGGCTCCTCGGAAGCCATCAGAAGAGTGGAGAAAATGGTAAAGGAGGAGATGGGGGAGCAGCGGAGGGGTGCGATTCTTACCCGCTGTCTGTCTGGCCTCGTTTAAATAGAGGGCGGACGGTAGGAGCTTGACCGACGTCTGACCTTGTTTAAACTGAGGGCGGACGGGAGGATCTCGGCCGGTGTTGCGTTTAATTCCGACTGCTCATGAACGGACGTGTGGCCGGAGTAGGTTTCTCGGTTTGCATGCGGGTTTAACGGAGGGGTTTGATGGAGGCGAGGAGGCGTGTTCAGCCGGGCGTGCAGCGGGTGGAGCAGTACTATTCAATTTGACAGTGGACGACGCAGTTCCTGATATGGCTTTAATGCAGACGAGGGAGGGGGTAGCGGTTCCCGAAATGTTGAACGGCCAATGATGCATGCTCCTTCAATTAGCATCGTGAATGCATGAGGGAAGTAATGGGAGGAGGACCGGGAAAAGAGGCTGCACGATGTGAATGCAACGCAGTTTGCACTCATATAAAGGCGCCCCTCCATTCCAATGCATCCACCACATCGTACGCACCTAAGCATTTACCTAAGCACCTACACTAAGCGCAAAAGTGCTCACTCCAGACCCATGGCGGCGATGCGTGATTGCTCTCTGACTATAGCGCCAGAAAAGCTCCTGTGTGCTAGGACTACATCGGTATTTCCCCAAAGAGGAAGGGATGATGCAGCACAGCGACGGTAGGTATTTCCCTCAGTGAAGAAACCAAGGTTATCGAACTAGTAGGAGAACCAAGCAACACAACGTAAACAACACCTGCACACAAATAACAACACCTCGCAACCCGACGTGTTAAAGGGGTTGTCAATCCCTTTCGGGTAACAATGCCAGAAAATCGTAGTAGATTGAAATAATAGATCGCAAATAAAATAAAGTGCAGCAAAATATTTTTGTATATTTGGTTTAATAGATCTGAATAAAAATGCAAAGGAAAAGTAGATTGCAAGCAAATATATGAGGAAGAAGACCCGGGGGCCGTAGGTTTCACTAGTGGCTTCTCTCGAGAAAGATAGCAAACGGCGGGTAAACAAATTACTGTTGGGCAATTGATAGAACCTCAAACAATTATGAAGATATCCAGGCAATGATCATTACATAGGCATCACGTCCAATATTAGTAGACCGACTCCTGGCTGCATCTACTGCTATTACTCCACACATCGACCGCTATCTAGCATGCATCTAGTGTATTAAGTTCAAGAAAAAAAATGGAGTAATGCAATAAGAACGATGAGATGATGTAGACAAGATCCGTTTATCTGTTGCATAGATATAGATCCCATCTTCTTATCCTTATTAGCAACAATACATACGTGTCGGTTCCCTTTTCTGTCACTGGGATCAAGCACCGTAAGATCGAACCCGCTACCGGGCACCTCTTCCCATTGCAAGATAAATAGATCAACTTGGCCAAACAAAACCCAAATATCGGAGAAGAAATACGAGGCTATAAGAGATCATGCATATAGGAGATCAAAGAAACTCAAATAAATTTCATGGATATAAAAAGATATGACTGATCATAAACTCAAAGTTCATCAGATCCCAACAAACACACCGCAAAAAGAATTATATCATATGGATCTCCAAGAGACCATTGTATTGAGAATCAAGAGAGAGAGAGAGATGAAGCCATCTAGCTACTAACTACGGACCCGAAGGTCTACAAATAACTACTCACGCATCATCGGAGAGGCACCAATGGAGGTGGTGAACCCCATTCGAGATGGTGTCTAGATTGGATCTGGTGGTTTTGGACTCTGCAACGGCTGGATGAATATTCCGTCGACTCCCCTAGGGTTTCTGGAATATCTGAGTATTTATAGAGCAAAGAGGCGGTCCGGGGGGCACCCGAGGTGGGCACAACCCACCAGGGCGCGCCAAACCAGGGCGCGCCTGGGCCTCCTGGCGCGCCCTGGTGGGTTGTCCCCTCCTCGGGACTCCCCCAGGTGCAACCAGGGCCCAACATGTTCCTTCTGGTCCATAAAAAATCTCCGTAAAGTTTTGTGGCATTTGGACTCCGTTTTATATTGATTTTCTGCAATGTAAAAAACACGGAAAAACAAGAACTGGCACTTGGCACTATGTCAATAGGTTTGTACCAAAAAATGATATAAAATGACTATAAAATGATTATAAAACATCCAAGATTGATAATATAACAACATGGAACAATAAAAAAATATAGATACGTTGGAGACATATCAGCATACCCAAGCTTAACTCCTACTCGTCCTTGAGTAGGTAAGTGGTAAAAACAGAGTTTTTGATCTGGAGTGTTGTTTAACATGTCATATCATAATCTTTTCTTTATAGCATGGACAATTGGACTTTTTATGTGATTCAAAGCAATAGTCTAGTGTTGACATAATAATTTAGATACTCAAGCATATCAACAAGCAACCATGTCTTTCAAAATATCAATGCTAAAATAAGTTATCCCTACAAAATCATATAGTCTTGTCATGCTCTGTCTTCTTAACACAAAGTATTTATCATGCACAACCCCGATGACAAGCCGAGCAATTGGTTCATACTTTTTAATGAGCTTCAGCTTTTTCAACTCTTACGCAATACATGAGCACAAGCCGTGGATATAGCACTACGGGTGCAATAGAGTATGATGATAGGGGTAAATATAGAGAAGACAAAAAGGTAAGAAAGTCTCACATCGATGCGGCTAACCAACGGGCTATGGAGATGCCCATCAATCGATATCAACGTGAGGAGTAGGGATTGCCATGCAACGAATGCACTAAGAGCTATAAGTGTATGAAAGCTCAATATGAAAACTAAGTGGTTGTGCATCTAATCCTATAATGAAAAATCCCCACTAGTATATGAAAGTGACAACATAGGAGACTCTCCATATGAAAAACATGGTGCTACTTTGAAGCACAAGTGTGGTAAAGGATACTAGCAATGCCCCTTCTCCCTTTGTTTATTTATTTTTTCTCTTTTCTCTTTTTTCTTTTTTTTCTTTTTTTCTTTTTTCTTCCCCCCTTTATTCTTTTTTCCCTTTTTATATTCTTTTTCTCTCATTGTCCGAAGTCTCATCCCGGCTTGTGGGGGAATTATAGTCTCCATCATCCTTTCCTCACTGATACGTCTCCAACATATCTATATTTTTTGATTGCTCCATGCTATATTATCCTCTGTTTTCGACATTATTAGGCTTTATTATTCACTTTTATATTATTTTTGGGACTAACCTATTAACCGGAGGCCCAACCCAGAATTGCTGTTTTTTTTGCCTATTTTAGGGTTTCGAAGAAATGGAATATCAAACGGAGTCCAAACGGAATGAAACCTTCGGGAACCTGATTTTTGGAACGAACAAGATCCAGGAGACTTGGACCCTACGTCAAGCAACCAACAGGGAAGCCATGAGGTAGGGGGGGGGGCGCCTACCCCCGAGGCGCACCCTCCACCCTCGTGGGCCCCCTATTGCTCCACCGACGTACTTCTTCCTCCTATATATACCTACGTACCCCCAAACGATCAGATATAGAACCAAAACCCTAATTCCACTGCCGTAACTTTCTGTATCCATGAGATCCCATCTTGGGGCCTGTTCTGGAGCTCCGCCGGAGGGGGCATCGATCACGGAGGGCTTCTACATCAACACCATAGCCCTTCCGATGAAGTGTGAGTAGTTTACCTCAGACCTTCGGGTCCATAGTTATTAGCTAGATGGCTTCTTCTCTCTTTTTGGATCTCAATACAATGATCTCCCCTCTCTTGTGGAGATCTATTCAATGTAATCTTCTTTTGCGGTGTGTTTGTTGAGACCGATGAATTTTGGGTTTATGATCAAGTTTATCTATGAACAATATTTGAATCTTCTCTGAATTCTTTTATGTATGATTGGTTATCTTTGCAAGTCTCTTCGAATTATCAGTTTGGTTTGGCCTACTAGATTGATCTTTCTTGCAATGGGAGAAGTGCTTAGCTTTGGGTTCAATCTTGCGGTGTCCTTTCCCAGTGACAGTAGGGGCAGCAAGGCACGTATTGTATTGTTGCCATCGAGGATAACAATATGGGGTTTTTATCATATTGCATGAATTTATCCCTCTACACCATGTCATCTTGCTTAAAGCGTTACTCTGTTCTCTTGAACTTAATACTCTATATGCATGCTGGATAGCGGTCGATGTGTGGAGTAATAGTAGTAGATGCAAGCAGGGGGTCGGTCTACTTGTCTCGGACGTGATGCCTATATACATGATCATACATAGATATTCTCATAACTATGCTCAATTCTATCAATTGCTCAATAGCAATTTGTTCACCCACCGTAAAATACTTATGCTCTTGAGAGAAGCCACTAGTGAAACCTATGGCCCCCGGGTCTATCTTCCATCATATTAATCTTCCAATACTTAGTTATTTTCATTGCGTTTTATTTTACTTTGCATCTTTATCATAAAAATACCAAAATATTATCTTATCATATCTATCAGATCTCACTCTCGTAAGTGACCGTGTAGGGATTGACAACCCCTTATCGCATTGGTTGCGATGATTTATTTGTTTTGTGTAGGTGCGAGGGACTCACGCGTAGCCTCCTACTGGATTGATACCTTGGTTCTCAAAAACTGAGGGAAATACTTATGCTACTTTGCTGCATCACCCTTTCCTCTTCAAGGGAAAACCAACACAGTGCTCAAGAGGTAGCAAGAAGGATTTCTGGCGCCGTTGCTGGGGAGGTCTACGCAAAAGTCAACAAACCAAGTACCCATCACAAACCCTTATCTCCCGCATTACATTATTTGCCATTTGCCTCTTGTTTTCCTCTCCCCCACTTCACCCTTGCCGTTTTATTCGCCCTCTCTCTCTCTATCCTCCCTCTCTTTCTCTATTTGCCTCTTTTTTCCCGTTCCCCGTTTGCTTGTGTGTTGGATTGCTTGCTTGTCACGATGGCTCAAAATAACACTAAATTGTGTGACTTTACCAATACCAACAACAATGATTTTATTAGCACTTCGATTTCTCCTCTTATCGATGCTGAATCTTGTGAAATTAATGATGCCTTGCTGAATCTTGTCATGAAAGATCCGTTTTTCGGCCTTCCTAGTGAAGATGCCGCTACCCATCTAAATAGCTTCGTTGATTTGTGTGATATGCAAAATAAGAAAGATGTGGACAATGATATTGTTAAATTGAAGCTATTTCCTTTTTCGCTTAGAGATCGTGCTAAAGCTTGGTTTTCGTCTTTGCCTAAAAATAGTATTGATTCTTGGAATAAGTGCAAAGATGCTTTTATCTCTAAGTATTTTCCTCCCGCTAAGATCATCTCTCTTAGAAACGATATTATGAATTTTAAGCAACTTGATCATGAACATGTTGCACAAGCTTGGGAAAGGATGAAATTAATGATATGTAATTGCCCAACACATGGTTTGGATTTGTGGATGATTATACAACAAATTTATGCCGGATTGAATTTTGCTTCTAGAAATCTTTTAGATTCGGCCGCGGGAGGCACTTTTATGGAAATCACTTTAGGAGAAGCTACTAAACTCCTAGATAATATTATGGTTAATTATTCTCAATGGCACATTGAAAGATCTACTAATAAGTGCATGCGATAGAAGAAATTAATGTTTTGAGTGGAAAGATGGATGAACTTATGAAATTATTTGCTAATAAAAGTGTTTGTTCTGATCCTAATGATATGCCTTTGTCTACTTTGATTGAGGATAATAATGAATCTATGGATGTGAATTTTGTTGGTAGAAACAATTTTGTTAACAATGCGTATAGAGGAAACTTTAATCCTAGGCCTTATCCTAGCAATTCCTCTAATAATTATGGTAATTCCTACAAAAATTCTTATGGAAATTATAATAAGATGCCCTCTGATTTCGAACCTAATATTAAAGAATGTATTACTTCGCAAAAGAATTTCAATGCTTTGATTGAAGAGAAATTGCTTAAGATTGATGAGTTGGCTAGGAACGTTGATAGAATTTCTCTTGATGTTGATTATTTGAAACTTAGGTATATTCCACCTAAGCATGATATCAATGAGTCTCTCAAAGCCATGAGAATTTCTGTTGATGAGTGCAAAGAAAGAACCGCTAGGATGCGTGCTAAGAAAGATTGCTTTATAAAAGCGTGTTCTTCTAGTTTCCATGAAAATAAAGATGAAGATCTAAAAGTTATTGATGTGTCCCCTATTAAATATTTGTTTTGCAATATGAATCTTGATAATGATGGGACTGGATATGATCCACCTTTACCTAGAAGTCGTTCCAAAAATTCGGAGTTTTTAGATCTTGATGCTAAATTTGATAAAAGTGGGATTGAAGAGATCAAAACTCTAGATGTTAATGAACCTACTATTTTGGATTTCAAGGAATTTAATTATGATAATTTCTCTTTGATAGATTGTATTTCCTTGTTGCAATCCGTGCTAAATTCTCCTCATGCTTATAGCCAAAATAAAGCTTTTACCAAACATATCGTTGATGCTTTGATGCAATCTTATGAAGAAAAACTTGAGTTGGAAGTTTCTATCCCTAGAAAACTTTATGATGAGTGGGAACCAACTATTAAAATTAAAATTAAAGATCATGAATGCTATGCTTTGTGTGATTTGGGTGCTAGTTTTTCCATGATTCCAAAGACTTTGTGTGATTTATTAGGTTTCCGTGATTTTGATGATTGTTCTTTAAACTTGCACCTTGCGGATTCCACTATTAAGAAACCTATGGGAAGAATTAATGATGTTCTTATTGTTGCAAATAGGAACTATGTGCCCATAGATTTTATTGTTCTTGACATAGATTGCAATCCTTCATGTCCTATTATTCTTGGTAGACCTTTCCTTAGAACGATTGGTGCAATTATTGATCTGAAGGAAGGAAATATTAGATTCCAATTTCCGTTAAGGAAAGGCATGGAACACTTTCCTAGAAATAAAATTAAATTGCCTTATGAATCTATTATGAGAGCCACTTATGGATTGCCTACCAAAGATGGCAATACCTAGATCTATCCTTGCTTTTTATGCCTAGCTAGGGGCGTTAAACGATAGCGCTTGTTGGGAGGCAACCCAATATTATTTTTCCTTGATTTTTGCTCCTGTTTAGTAATAAATAATTTATATAGCCTCTGTTTTGGTTGTGTTATTTTTGTTTAATTAGTGTTTGTGCCAAGTAGAACCGTTGGGAAGACTTCGGAAAGTCTTGTTAATCTTGCTGTAAAAAACAGAAACTTCCGCGCTCACGAGAACTGATGCATTTTTATTTGGAAAGTGATATTTAGTTAATTCTTTTTTAAGATGATTAATATATAAATTTCTCACGTCCAGAAATTTATTTTAGAATTTTTGGGGTTCCAGATCTTGCGCTAGCTACAGATTACTACAGACTGTTCTGTTTTTGACAGATTCTGTTTTTCGTGTGTTGTTTGCTTATTTTGATGAATCTATGGCTAGTAAAATAGTTTATAAACCATAGAGAAGTTGGAATACAGTAGGTTTAACACCAATATAAATAAAGAATGAGTTCATTACAGTACCTTGAAGTGGTCTTTTGTTTTCTTTCGCTAACGGAGCTCACGAGATTTTCTACTTTAAGTTTTGTGTTGTGAAGTTTTCAAGTTTTGGGTAAGGATTTGATGGATTATGGAACAAGGATTGGAAAGAGCCTAAGCTTGGGGATGCCCATGGCACCCCCAAGATAATCTAAGGATACCAAAAAGCCAAAGCTTGGGGATTCCCCGGAAGGCATCCCCTCTTTCGTCTACTTCCATCGGTAACTTTACTTGGACCTATATTTTTATTCACCACATGATATGTGTTTTGCTTGGAGCGTCTTGTATGATTTGAGTCTTTGCTTTTTAGTTTACCACAATCATCTCTGCTGTACACACATTTTAAGAGAGACACACATGATTCGGAAATTATTAGAATACTCTATGTGCTTCACTTATATCTTTTGAGTTATATAGTTTTGCTCTAGTACTTCACTTATATCTTTTGGAGCACGGTGGTGGATTTGTTTTATAGAAACTATTGATCTCTCATGCTTCACTTAGATTATTTTTAGAGTCTTAAATAGCATGGTAATTTGCTTAAATAATCCTAACATGATAGGTATTTAAGATTAGTAAAAACTTTCTTATGAGTGTTTTGAATACTAAGAGAAGTTTGATGCTTGATGATTTTTTTGAGATATGGAGGTAGTGATATTAAAGTTGTGCTAGTTGAGTAGTTGTGAAATTGAGAAATACTTGTGTTGAAGTTTGCAATTCCCATAACATGCACGTATGGTAAACGTTATGTAACAAATTTGAAACATGAGGTGTTCTTTGATTGTCCTCCTTATGAGTGGCGGTCGGGGACGAGCGATGGTATTTTCCTACCAATCTATCTCCCTAGGAGCATGTGTATAGTGCTTGGTTTTTGATGACTTGTAGATTTTTGCAATAATTATGTGAGTTATTTATGACTAATGTTGAGTCCATGTATTATACGCACTCTCACCTTTCCATGATTGCTAGCCTCTTCGGTACCGTGCATTGCCCTTTGTAACATTGAGAGTTGGTGCAAACTTCGCCGGTGCATCCAAACCCCGTGATATGATACGCTTTTTCACACATAAACCTCCTGATATCTTCCTCAAAACAGCCACCATACCTACCTATCATGGCATTTCCATAGCCATACCGAGATATATTGCCATGCAACTTTCCACCATCCCGTTTATCATGACACGTTCATCATTGTCATATTGCTTTGCATGATCATGTAGTTGCCATCGTATTTGTGGCAAAGCCACAATTCATATTTCTTTCATACATGTCACTCTTGGTTCATTGCATATCCCGGTACACCATCGGAGGCATTCATATAGAGTCATACCTTGTTCTAGTATCGAGTTGTAATCATTGAGTTGTAAATAAATAGAAGTGTGATGATCACCATTTAATAGAGCATTTTACCAAAAAAAGAGAGAAAGGCCAAAAAAAGAAGGCCCAAAAAAAGAGAAATGAAAAGGGACAATGCTACTATCCTTTTTTTCCGCACTTGTGCTTCAAAGTAGCACCATGATCTTCATGATAGAGAGTCTCTTGTTTTGTCACTTTCATATACTAGTGGGAATTTTTCATTATAGAACTTGGCTTGTATATTCCAACAATGGGCCTCCTCAAGTGCCCTAGGTCTTCGTGAGCAAGCAAGTTGGATGCACACCCACTAGTTTGTTTTGTTGAGCTTTCATACATTTATAGCTCTAGTGCATCCGTTGCATGGCAATCCCTACTCCTTGCAATCAATCGATGGGCATCTCCATAGCCCATTGATTATCCTTGTTGATGTGGGACTTTCTCCTTTTTTTGTCTTCTCCACATAACCCCCATCATTATACTCTATTCCACCCATAGTGCTATATCCATGGCTCATGCTCATTTATTGCGTGAAGGTTTATAAAGTTTGAGATTACTAAAGTATTAAACAATTGCTTGGCTTGTCATCGGGGTTGTGCATGATGAGAGCATTCTTGTGTGACGAAAATGGAGCATGACTAAACTATATGATTTTGTAGGGATGAACTTTCTTTGGCCATGTTATTTTGAGAAGACATAATTGCTTAGCTAGTATGCTTGAAGTATTATTATTTCTATGTCAATATTAAACATTTGTCTTGAATCTTTCGGATCTAAATATTCATGCCGCAATTAAGAAGAATTACATTGAAATTATGCCTAGTAGCATTCCACATCAAAAATTATGTTTTTATCATTTACCTACTCGAGGGCGAGCATGAATTAAGCTTGGGGATGCTTGATACGTCTCCAACGTATCTATAATTTGTGATTGCTCCATGCTATATTATCTTATGTTTTGGACATTATTGGGCTTTATTATTCACTTTTATATTATTTTTGGGACTAACCTATTAACCGGAGGCCCAGCCCAGAATTGCTGTTTTTTTGCCTATTTTAGGGTTCGAAGAAAAGGAATATCAAACGGAGTCCAAACGGAATGAAACCTTCGGGAACCTGATTTTTGGAACGAACAAGATCCAGGAGACTTGGACCCTACGTAAAGCAACCAACAGGGAAGCCACGAGGTAGGGGGGCGCGCCTACCCCCCCAGGCACGCCCTCCACCCTCGTGGGCCCCCTGTTGCTCCACCGACATATTTCTTCCTCCTATATATAGCTACGTACCCCAAACGATCAGATACGGAGCCAAAACCCTAATTCCACTACCGTAACTTTCTGTATCCACGAGATCCCATCTTGGGGCCTGTTCCGGAGCTCCGCCGGAGGGGCATCGATCACGGAGGGCTTCTACATCAACACCATAGCCCTTCCGATGAAGTGTGAGTAGTTTACCTCAGACCTTTGGGTCCATAGTTATTAGCTAGATGGCTTCTTCTCTCTTTTTGGATCTCAATACAATGATGTCCCCCTCTCTTGTGAAGATCTATTCAATGTAGTCTTCTTTTGCGGTGTGTTTGTTGAGACCGATGAATTGTGGGTTTATGATCAAGTTTATCTATGAACAATATTTGAATCTTCTCTGAATTCTTTTATGTATGATTGGTTATCTTTGCAAGTCTCTTCGAATTATCAATTTGGTTTGGCCTACTAGATTGATCTTTCTTGCAATGGGAGAAGTGCTTAGCTTTGGGTTCAATCTTGTGGTGTCCTTTCCCAGTGACAGTAGGGGCAGCAAGGCACGTATTGTATTGTTGCCATCGAGGATAACAAGATGGTTTTTTTTATCATATTGCATGAATTTATCCCTGTACATCATGTCATCTTGCTTAAAGCGTTACTCTGTTCTCTTGAACTTAATAATCTAGATGCATGCTGGATAGCGGTCGATGTGTGGAGTAATAGTAGTAGATGTAGGCAGGAGTCGGTCTACTTGTCTCGGACGTGATGCCTATATACATGATCATACCTAGATATTCTCATAACTATGCTCAATTCTGTCAATTGCTCAACAATAATTTGTTCACCCACCGTAAAATACTTATGCTCTTGAGAGAAGCCACTAGTGAAACCTATGGCCCCCGGGTCTATCTTCCATCATATTAATCTTCCAATACTTAGTTCTTTTCATTGCCTTTTATTTTACTTTGCATCTTTATCATAAAAATACCAAAAATATTATCTTATCATATCTATTAGATCTCACTCTCGTAAGTGACCGTGTAGGGATTGACAACCCCTTATCGCGTTGGTTGTGAGGATTTATTTGTTTTGTGTAGGTGCGAGGGACTCGCGCGTAGCCTCCTAATGGATTGATACCTTGGTTCTCAAAAACTGAGGGAAATACTTACGCTACTTTGCTGCATCACCCTTTCCTCTTCAAGGGAAAACCAACGCAGTGCTCAAGAGGTAGCACTCACTCGGGCACTGCTCTAAGAATGAATAATGATGATCATCACACTTCTATTTACTTATAACTCAAAAAAAATTACAACTCGATACCTATGACAAGAATGACTCTATATGAATGCCTCTGGCGATGATCTAGCGTAACATGTATGAAAAATGAAGAACGGTGGCTGAGCCACAAACACTATGTCAGCTATATGATCATGCAAAGCAATATGACAATGAATGCTCAAGTCATCAAACGGAAACGGTGGAAGTTGCATGGCAATATATCTCGGAATGGCCATGGAAAAGCCATAATAGGTATGTATGGTGGCTGTTTTGAGGAAGATATAATGAGGCTTATGTGTGATAGAGCGTATCATATCACGGGGTTTGGATGCACCTGTGAAGTTTGCACCACGTCTCAATGTGAGAAAGGGCAATGCACGGTACGGTAGAGGCTAGCAAATTGCGAAAAGGTAAGAGTGCGTATAATCCATGGACTCACATTAGTCATAAAGAACTCATATACTTATTGCAAAAGTTTATTAGCCCTCAAAGCAAAGTATTACTACTCATGCCTCTAGGGGGATAGATTGGTAGGAAAAGACCATCGCTCGTCCCCGACCGCCACTCATAAGGAAGACAATCAAAAATAAATCATGCTCCAACATCATAGCATAATGAGAGACTATACGTGCATGCTTCGGGAATCACAAAGCTTAACACCAATATTCCTACTAGAGCATAATTATGCTTCAACATAACTCACATATCACATCATCATATCTCAAAACTATTATTAATAATCAAGTTTATTTTGTCCAATGATCTTCATGACATTTTTCTTTTCTTTATCCTTCTTGGATATCTATCACTTTGGGACTAATTTTCATGTGTTGCTTTTCATGAGCTCAAACAAATATAAGTGAAGATCATGAGCATAATATTTCTTTCTCTCAAAATAATTGAAGTGAAGCAAGAGAGAATTTCTTCAAAATTTTACTAACTCTCAAATAAATCTAAGTGAAGCAAGAGATAATTTCTTCAAAAATACTAAGCACACCGTGCTCAAAAGGATATAAGTGAAGCACTAGAGCAAGTCCTAGCTCATAAAAGATTTAAGTGAAGCATAGAGAGCAATTCTAACAAGTCATGACATAATTTTGGCTCTCTCAAATAGGTGTGTCCAACAAGGATTGATGACTTAAAACACAAAATAAAACAAGCAAAGACTCATATCATACAATACGCTCCAAGCAAAACACATATCATGTGACGAGTAAAAATATAGTCTCGAGTAAAATACCGATAGTTGTTGGAAGAAAGCGGGGATGCCACTCGAGGGGACCCCCAAGCTCAGTTGGTTGCTCATTCTTGGATAATAGCTTGGGATTCCGGGGCATCCCCAAGCTTAGGCTCTTCCATCCTTCCTTCATCCATCGTAATATAGCCCAAAACTTGAGAACTTCAATCACACAAAACTCAACAAAACCTTCGCGAGATCCGTTAGAATAAGAATAATAAACCACTACTATAAGTGTTGTATAAAACCAATTAATATTTTGTTTTTGTATTATATCTACTGTATTCCAACTTTTCTATGGCAAAAACTCATCAAAGAAAACCATAGAGCCATCAAAATAAGCACACAACACAAAGAAAACAGAATCTGTCAAAACAGAAGAGTCTGTAGCAATCTGAATATTTTGAATACTTCTATGACTCAAAAAATTCTGAAAAATTAGGACGACCTGCAAAATTTGTATATTGATCTAGTGCAAGTGGAATGGGTATTTTATCGCTCTCTGGTAAAACATGAAAATTAATTTCGTTATCGTAAAAGTTTCTGTTTTTTCAGCAAGATCAAACAACTCTCACCCAAGAAGATCCTAAAGGCTTTACTTGGCACAAACACTAATTAAAACATAAAAAACACAATCATAATAGTAGCATAATTGCTCTAACACACAAGAACAGGAAGCAAAAAGCAAAAATAAAATTTATTCATTGGGTTGCCTCCCAACAAGCGCTATAGTTTTACGCCCTTAGCTAGGCATAAAGCAAGGATCTAAGTTTTGTCATCTTTGGTTCAAGATCCATAAGATGCCCTCATGATTTATTCATAAGGTGTCTTAATTACAGTTCTAGGAAAGTGTTCCATACCCTTCCTCAAAGGAAATTGGAACTTAATATTGCCTTATTTCATATCAATCACGGCAGATAGTGCGTAAAAACGGTCTATCAAGAATAATTGGACAAGACGGATTGCAATCAATATCAAAAAAATAAAATCTATGGGCACATAATTCTGATTTGCAATAATAAGAACATCACTAATTCTTCCCATAGGCTTTTTAATAGTAGAATCTACCAAGTGCAAATTTAAAGAGCATGATTCAAGATCGGTAAGACCAAGCACATCACATAAAGATTTCGGAATTGTAGAAACACTAGCACCCAAGTCACACAAAGCAAAACACTCATAATTTTTATATTGACTTTGATAGTAGGTTCCCATTCATCATGCAATTTTCTAGGAATTGAAACTTCTAATTCCAATTTTTCTTCCAAAGCTTTCATCATAGCATCAACAATATGTTTAGTAAAAGCTTTATTTTGTTCATAAGCATGTGGTGAATTTATCATGGATTGCAACAAAGAAATACAATCAATCAAAGAGCAATTATCATAACTAAATTCTTTGTAATCCAAAAGAGTGGGCACATCACTAGCTAAAGTTTTGACCTCTTCAAACCCACTTTCATCAAATTTTTCAACAAGATTTTCACCCTCCGAAATATTGGGACACCTTCTACCTAAAGTTGACTCTTCTCAAGTCCCTTTTTCATCAATCTCAACTTTACTAAACAAGGAATCAATAGAAGAAACACCAACCATTTTAAGATCTTTTCACTTTTGCGAAAGAAATCACTAGAAAACTCTTTTTCTAAAAATTATATTTTAGCTCTAAGCATAGCAGTTCTTTTCTTACTTTCATCCATAGAAACATAAATAGATTTAATTGATTCATCAACCTTAGGCACAAAAATTTTCATCTTGAGATTTTCCACATCATGAGCAATTCTATCAACACTTCTAGACAAATCATCAATCTTATTCAACTTTTTTTCTATGGAAGTGTTGAAAACCTTTTGCGTGTTGATAAATTATTTAATATTATTCTCAAGATCATAGGTGTTCCTATTATTATTATAAGATTGATTTCCATAGGAATTACCATAATTATTAGAGGAATTACTAGGAAAAGGCCTAGGATTAAAATTACCTCTATAAGCATTGTTGTTGAAATTATTTCGAGAGATAAAATTCGCATATATGGCATCACTATTTTGCTCAATCAAAGTAGACAAAGGCATATCATTAAGATCAATAGGAGCACTTCTACTAGCAACCAATTTCACAAGAGCATCAACCTTTTCACTCAAAGAAGAAATTTCTTCAATCAAATTAACCTTTTTACTAGTTGGAGCTCTTTTGGTATGCCATTGCGAATAATTTGCCATGATATTATCAAGTAATTTGGTGGCTTCATCCAAAGTAATTTCCATAAAAGTACCACCCGTGGTGGAATCTAAAAGATTACGAGAAATGAAATTCAACCCCGCATAAAATTTTTGTATGATCATCCAAAGATTTAACCCATGAGTTGGGCAATTCCTTAGCATCATTTTCATCCTTTCCCAAGATTGTGCAACATGCTCATGTTCAAGTTGCTTGAAATTCATGATCTGGGTTCTAAGGGAAATAATTTTTGCGGGAGGAAAATACTTAGTGATAAAAGCATCTTTGCACTTATTCCAATAATCAATGCTATTGCGAGACAAATAAGAGAACCAAATTTTTGCAGAATCACGCAAGGAAAATGGAAATAATTTCATCTTGACCACATCTTTTTTCTTTTGCATATCGTATAATTCCATGAAGGTATTAAGATGGGATGCGGCATCCTCATTAGGAGTACCAGAAAATTGGTCTTTCATACACTACAAAAATATACACTTCCGTGATGATACGTGTTTTTCACAGTAGGTCACGTTTTTTGTCATGCATGTACATCCATGACGATTTTATGACAGAATCAACATAGTCATACCTGTGCTGTCGTAGAAGTGTTCCATGACATTACCAAAATTATCATCATGGAAGTGTCCACTTCCATGACGATAAATCGCGCGTCACAGAAGTGCTTTCGTCAAGGGTGACCGACACGTGGCATCCACTGTAACGGAACGCCGTTAAGCTATCGGGTCGGGTTTTGGATCCGATAACCCGTTAACAGCCCCGACCAATGGGAAATTTCCACGTGTAAAATTCTTATTGGCCGGACGAAACACGTGTCAGCTTGTCAGTGGGTCAGATAGGCGCCTATGATATGTCGACACGTGCCACGGCCCACCACTGGCCCATTTAGCTTACAAAGCCGTCCCATTTGACTTGGTCAAAAGTTAACGGGCTGGCCCATGAAAAGCTTGTTAACGGTCTCTTCGCAAATAGCCCATTTTACGGCCCGTTAACTCATGGCCCGTTAGGCCCTAAAGGAAATCGGCCCAACAACGTCATGTGGGCCATCGAATATAACACCAGCCCATTTCACTTTCGGCCCATGTATGGCCCACGACGTCTTTCAGCCCATATGAGGCCTTCGTATCTTTCGGCCCTTTACAGGCCCACGGTGACTCTAGCCCATAATGAACATTAATTTTCTTTATACCCGTTAACGGCCCGTGATTTACATGGGCCGTTTCCAGCCCGTGTTAGCTTTCGGCCTATTGACGGCCCATACGTTCTTGGGCTCCTTTTCGGCCCTCGATTACTTCCGGCCCGTTACTGGCATGTTCCCCTAATGGGACAAATTTGGCCCATGGCAAGAGTCGGCCCGTTACTGGCATGTTCCCCTAATGGGCCAAATTCGGCCCATGGCAAGAGTCGGCCCATTACTGGCCTGTTACCCTAATGGACCAAATTCATCCCATGGCAAGAGTCGGCCCGTTTTTGGCCTGTTAACCCGTTGCGCCGTTTCCAGCCCGTCCTATATTCTGGCGCATTAACGACCCGTTATGCCTGTGACAGAATTAAGCCTTCGTTGTCCTACGGCCTGTTAACGGCCTGTTACCGTGCTGGGCCGATACCAATTACGCCCGATTACGGCCCATGTAGACCCATTTATCCGATGGCCCGAGGCCCACCGATTACAGGCCCATTTATCGACGACCTGTAGGAGACCCATGGATCCTACGGCCCGTATATGGCCCATGGTAGTTGCGGCCACTAGCAAACCAGGGAAAAAGAAGACTAGGAAATAAATAAGGCCGAAACTAACGCTAGGCTATTAAGGCGATTGCACAGATTACATTCACTCGGCATCAAAGATCGCCACCAGTGCAAATATAGGGAACACCCTACACTATACAAAAATGGCTTGCTGTTTTCTTCAGCCGGTGGCTGCACGTTAAGAATAAATTTTGTATCGCACCAAAACAAATTACAACTATATAACAAAAGGAAGTTTGGCATAAAACTTAACAGTCTAGCAGATAAATGCACCACCAGAAGTTCAGAAGCTCAGTTCATTTGACCCGACTGTTACGTTTTCATGCTGTATTGTCTGATGGAGCACCATAACCCTCACCTTCATTTCCCGTAGGCTCCTGAACAACATAGCAAATGTCTGATAGTCTGGTTTCAAAACCATGCATATCTTGATGACATTAAGCAATGTTTCTCCTTGTTTCACAAAGGGTCTCTGTTAGGGAATGGACTTGTGTCTGGAGCATAGATACAACATTGCTTTGAGCTTGCATATCTTGATCATGAGGCAGTTTGGACGATATTGCCTTAACACCCAACCCAGTATTACGCAGGAACGTGCTTTTGGCACTGTTAGTGGACAGGTACTAACCCACTACAGCAAGAGCTGACATTGCGGTTATAGTTGCCTCGCCACCTTCAGAAGGTGGTGGTTCCACCATTTTTTCCATAGCTCGCTGAAAAGTTGAGGTTTTACATTAGTAGTACTAGAACAGAAGATATTAAGGAGGCAAAAAAACCAAACAAAATAGCTTTGGTCTATATACAGAACTTATTCTGGTGAACCCATGTAAAATATTAGTTGTATTTCATTGCAAAGTACATAATAAAACCAGGTTCCAAACATATGACCATGTACCATCGCTAATGTATTGTCTATTTCTTCACATTGTATTGAGGGCTAAGGATAAAGAGATGAAGTTTATAATACGGTAAGCATAGTATGACATCAATCATATCACAAAACAAATGAGAACAGACAAACATGCAATTGTAACATTGTGTGGGCAAGTCCAGCACGGAACTAGATTACGGGTCAAGATCAAAGGAACATCACTCCTCTCTTTTAAACCTTGTAAGGTGCAATGATACGCTAAGACAATTGTGTATATAATTGAAAATAGTAATAGACATTGGCTGCAAACCATGCAGTTCAAGGCACAAGTCAGAGTAAGTAGTAGTTAAAAGGCATGAGGATTAAGGACTTACAACATCGGCTCTGAATGGTGTAGTCATGACCTTCTTCTTGCTGGTGTGATAGTCCTTGAAGATTTCCACAACATTTGGTTCAGGTACTTTTTGGTCCTTGCGGGCTTTCCTCTGCATTTCGAACAAGTCAATATAGATCTGATAATATGGTACAGCGAAAAGAGTGAAACAACAGCTAATTACAAGAGCCTCGTGATACGTCTCCATCGTATCTACTTTTCCAAACACTTTTGCCCTTGTTTTGGACTTTAACTTGTATGATTTGAATGGAACTAACCCGGACTGACGCTGTTTTCAGCAGAATTGCCATGGTGTTGTTTTATGTGCAGAAAACAAATATTCCCGGAATGACCTGAAACTCCACGGAACATCTTAGAAAAAATAATAAAAAAATCCTCGCCAAAGATGAAGACTAGGGGGCCCACACCCTGTCCACGAGGGTGCCCCCCCTCTAGGGCGCGCCCCTACCTCGTGGGCCCCCTAGATGCCCTCCGACGCCAACTCCAACTCTATATATTTGCTTTCAGAGAGAAAAAATCAGAGAGAAGAAATCATCGTGTTTTACGATACGGAGCCGCCGCCAAGCCCTAAAACCTCTCGGGAGGGCTGATCTGGAGTCCGTTCGGGGCTCCGGAGAGGGGGATTCGTCGCCGTCGTCATCATCAACCATCCTCCATCACCAATTTCATGATGCTCACCGCCGTGCGTGAGTAATTCCATCATAGACTTGCTGCACGGTGATGGGTTGGATGAGATTTATCATGTAATCGAGTTAGTTTTGTTAGGGTTTGATCCCTAGTATCCACTATGTTTTGAGATTGATGTTGCTATGACTTTGCTATGCTTAATGCTTGTCACTAGGGCCCGAGTGCCATGATTTCAGATCTGAACCTATTATGTTTTCATGAATATATGTGAGTTCTTGATCCTATCTTGCAAGTCTATAGTCACCTACTATGTGTTATGATCCGGCAACCCCGAAGTGACAATAATCGGGACCACTCCCGGTGATGACCATAGTTTGAGGAGTTCATGTATTCACTATGTGCTAATGCTTTGTTCCGGTTCTCTATTAAAAGGAGGCCTTAATATCCCTTAGTTTCCAATAGGACCCCGCTGCCACGGGAGGGTAGGACAAAAGATGTCATGCAAGACTTTTCCATAAGCACGTATGACTATATACGGAATACATGCCTACATTACATTGATGAATTGGAGCTAGTTCTGTGTCACCCTATGTTATGACTGTTACATGGTGAACCGCATCTGGCATAATTATCCATCACTGATCCGGTGCCTACGAGTTTTCCATATACTGGTTCTCGCTTATTTACTTTCCCGCTGCTACTGTTACAATCACTACAAAATACCAAAAACATTACTTTTGCTGTCTTTACTTTTGTTGCCGCTACCACCACTATCATATTACTTTGCTACTAAACACTTTGCTGCAGATACTAAGTTTCCAGGTGTGGTTGAATTGACAACTCAGCTGCTAATACTTGAGAATATTCTTTGGCTCCCCTTGTGTCGAATCAATAAATTTGGGTTGAATACTCTACCCTCGAAAGCTGTTGCGATCCCCTATACTTGTGGGTTATCAAGACCAATTTCTGGCGCCATTGCCGGGGAGCATAGCTCTATTCTTTGAGTCACTTGGGATTTATATCTGCTGGACACTATGAAGAACTTGAAAGACGCTAAGACAACAATTTACCCCTCAACTACGAGGGGAGGTAAGGAACTGCCATCTAGCTCTGCACTTGATTCACCTTCTGTTATGAGTAAGCTAGCCACACCTAAACCTGCTTCTGCTATTCGTTCCGATATGTCGCATGTTATCGATGATGCCACTTCTGCTATGCATGATACTTATGATGAAACTGCTTCTATGCCTGATACTACTGTGCCCCTTGGTGAATTTCTTGATGAACAAATTGCTAGGGCTAGAGAAAAAGAAATTATTGAAGCTGAATACGATGATGATAGCGATGATGAAAATATGCCTGTTATCCCCGAGGGTTATCTTTTTGATATGGAATCTTCTGCCGCTATTTTAGCTTGCAGGGATAGCTATGAGCTTAAGAGGTTATTAGTTAAATGGAACAAAGAATCACTTAGAGATAAAATGAAACCCGACCCATGCTTTTGCTACTTCACCTATATGTGTTCCTGATAAGGATTATGAATTCTCTGTTGATCCTGATATAATTACTTTGGTTGAATCTGATCCGTTTTATGGCTATGAATCTGAAACTGTTGTGGCACATCTTACTAAGTTAAATGATATAGCCGCCCTGTTTACTAATGATGAGAGATCCCGTTACTTTTATATACTCAAAATATTTCCGTTCTCATTAAAGGGTAATGCTAAGATATGGTTTAATTCTCTTGATCCTGGTTGTGTGCGTAGTCTCCAGGATATGATTTATTACTTCTCTGCTAAATATTTCCCTGCTCATAAGAAACAAGCTGCTTTGAGGGAAATATACAACTTTCTGCAAATTAAAGAAGAGAGTCTTCGACAAGCTTGGGGGAGGCTTCTCTAGTTACTTAATGCTTTGCCTGATCATCCTCTTAAGAAACCTGAAATACTTGATATCTTTTATAATGGACTAACCGATGCTTCCAGAGATTACCTGGATAGTTGTGCTGGTTCTCTTTTCAGGGAAAGAACACCGGATGAAGCTGAAATTCTATTGAATAATATGTTGACAAATGAAAATAATTGGGCACCTCCCGAGCCAGCTCCTGCTCCAATTACTGAGCCTATTCTTAAACCAACTCCGAAGAAGAGAGGTGTTCTATTCCTCAGTCTCGAAGATATGCAAGAGGCAAAGAAATCTATGAAATAAAAAGGTATTAAAGCTGAAGACGTTAAGAATTTATCTCCTATTGAAGAAATACATGGTCTTAATTCACCGCCTGTTGAAGAAACTTATGATCTCAATTCTTTATTTATTGAAGAACCTCCTGACCCCGATATCCCGACACAGGTAGTGAAGGTAAATTCTCTCTATAGATATGATAAAGATGAAGTTCCTCCTACTAAAATTGCTAGTTAGTGCTTGGATGAGTTTGATAACTTTCTGTTTAAGAAAGACGACTTCAATGCTTATTTTGGTAGATAATTAAAAGAAAATGCTTATATGATTAGACGCTTGGGTGATTATATGGCTAATATTAAAGGTGAACTTAAACTTGTTAGCAAACATGCTTCTATGGTTACCACGCAAGTAGAACAAGTGCTTAAAGCTCAAAAAGAAGTGCTTGATGAAATGAATAGTAAGAAAAATAATTATGCTGTTAGAGTGGCTACTAGAACTGGTAGAATGATTCAGGAACCTTTGTATCCTGAAGGCCACCCTAAGAGAATCGAGCAAGATTCTCAAAGAAATAATATTGATGTTCCTAGTTCTTCTAAAAAGAAGGAAAAGAAAAATGATAGAACTGTGCAAACTTCTAGTGAACCTATTGCTGAACCACCTGATAATCCAAATGATATATCTATGTCTGATGCTGAAGCACAATCTGGTAATGAACATGAACCTAATGAAAATATTAATGATGATGTTCATGATGATGCTCAACCTAGTAATGACAATGATGTAGAAATTGAACCCGCTGTTGATCTTGATAACCCACAATCAAAGAATCAACGTTATGATAAAAGAGACTTTGTTGCTAGGAAACATGGTAAATAAAGGGAACCTTGGGTTCAGAAACCCATGCCTTTTCCTCTGAAACCATCCAAGAAAAAGGATGATGAGGATTTTGAGCGCTTTGCTAAAATGATTAGGCCTATATTTTTGCGTATGCGATTAACTGATGTGCTCAAAATAAATCCTTATGCTAAATATATGAAGGATATCATTACTAATAAAAGAAAGATACCGGAAGCTGAAATTTCCACCATGCTTGCTAATTATACTTTTAAGGGTGGAATACCAAAGAAACTTGGAGACTCCGGAGTACCTACTATACCTTGCTCCATTAAAAGAAATTATATTAAAACTGCTTTATGTGATCTTGGAGCCGGTGTTAGTGTCATGCCTCTCTCTTTATATCGTAGACTTGACTTGAATAAGCTCACACCTACCGAAATATCTTTGCAAATGGCTGATAAATCAACTGCTATACCTGTCGGTATTTGTGAGGATGTGCCTGTTGTGGTTGCAAACGTTACTATTTTAATGGACTTTGTTATTCTTGATATTCCCGAGGATGATAGTATGTCTATTATTCTTGGAAGACCTTTTCTTAATACTGCAGGGGCTGTTATTGATTGCAACAAAGGCAATGTCACTTTTCATGTTAATGGTAATGAGCATACGGTACACTTTCCGAGGAAACAACCTCAAGTTCATAGTATCAACTCCATTGGAAAAATCCCATCGATTATAATTGGAGGTTTTGAATTTCCTCTTCCTACTGTCAAAAAGAAATATGATATACATATTATAGGGGATGTGCATATCCCCGTTGAGGTAACTTAGTGTTATTCGAAATTTCTCCAGTTTCATGATTATCGGAATGAGTTGTTAACAAGACTTGATCAACCTTATTAGTGGATTCTTTTTGATGAGCATGAGATGGATGAAACTAGAAGCACAACCTTCTGTACCCTCTCTATATTTTCTGTTAATTAGTAGAAATAAAGTAGAAATAGTATTTTTTTGTCTGTTTCCTGACTTATCCATGTAATATAAAAATATCCTGAAAATAAAAGTCCTCAGAATGACATGCCAATTTAATATGATTTTTTCGGGAATATTTGAGGATTTACTGTGCAAAAATTACCGCAGGAGGAGCTGCCACCTGGCCACGAGGGTGGTGGGCGCGCCCCCCCTCTAGGGCGCGCCCCCTGCCTCGTGGGCCCATGGTGGCCCTCCTCCACTTATCCCAGCACCCATCTTCTTCCTCTGTCTCACACAAACCCGAAAAACCAACTCAAGCACGAGTTCCAACCACTTTTGCTGTGATTTTCGATCTCCTTGCTCAAAGCACCTCTCGCAAAACTGCTTGGGGAGATTGTTCCTTGGTATGTGACTCCTCCATTGGTCCAATTAGTTTTTGTTCTAGTGCTTTATTCTTTGCAAATTTGTGTTGCATAGGTGACCATGTTCTTGAGCTTGCATGTCAAATTTATATGGTTCCAAGTAGTTCTAATGCTTGATATAGGCTCTAGGCACTTGTAGGAGTAGTTGCTATCAGTTTTATTGAAGTTGGTTCACTTTTGTTTGAAGTTACTAAAAATTTCAGAATTTTTTAGAGAAAAACATTATGCTTAGGAAGATGTTCCAAGGTGGTTCCTCTAAGAAGCAAGGACCCAGGATTGCTATGCGCGATGCTGACGAGGATCCACCAAGAGATGCTCTGGTACGGCCTTGCGAATGGCCATCGGAAAATTTTATGGACCGTGCGGGAATTAAAGAAGAATTCAAAGCATATTTGCGCAATGCCGGTCTTGAGGATTTTGAGGCTAACAAATGCGTCCAGTATCATGATCTCACAAGTTCATTTGTGAGGAGGTTTGAGTATTCATCTTCGCGTAATTCTCCTTCTGTCATGTTTGATCTTAAAGACAAATCTAATACCATGGACCTAGAGGATTTCACTCTTGCATGCAAACTTCCATCATGGGGCGGTATTAGGGGTCCCCCTAAATATGAATTTAGAAACTTTCTTGCTAGTATAACTGTAGGGGAATCTAGAGATATAACGCAGGCTACCATAGGGAGCATTCACTTTCCTGCTATACATTATTTTGCTCTCTTCATCGGTAGATGCATAAATGCTAAGGATGAAGCATGTCACATGTGTGTCCCTGACCTGAGCATTCTTAGGAGTGCTGTGTCAGGAGACCAATCTTATCATATGGGAGCCATTGTAGCTCGTAGGTTGCATCATAATAGACATAATGGAGATTTCTTTGGAGGAATTTATGCAACCCGCTTAGCTAATTTTCTTGAGATAGACATTCATGAGGGTGATACGGAGTTGCCTCCTGCCTTTTTAGACTATAACTCTATGGCTTCGCACCAGTTTGTCAAGAGGCCTGAATCACCTCTCTTATATCGTTTAATTTTTAACAAACGACACGTTGTCCGTATTACTCTCCTTGCTCCTGCCTTCTTTGATGCTCAGGCAAAACGAAGATACACTATCACCAGAGAGGAGGCAGATGAGTACGAGAGGAGAGCGGAGGCAGCTCGACTCCATGCTGTAGCTCAGCAGGCGATAACCGCTGCACATCAGTATGATCCCAACTATTCTTCGTCGCAGTACGACCCCAGCTACACCTACGGGTATCCGCCAGGCTATCCCTGGCAATAGACCAACTTAGGCCAAAAGCCTAAGCTTGGGGGAGTACGTATTTCTCACCGACATTACATTTATGCTCACACACACTCATTACTAGATGTCGGTGCTCATACTCTTTCACTGTAATATCCATGCTAGTTTATTTTCTTTTTCCTGCTTTCTTCTTGTGTGTTTGTTAAACGTTAAGAAAAACAAGAAAATTAGTAGTGGTTTACTTTTCTGCTGTAGTAGTAGTAATTAAAAAGAAAACCCCAAAATATTTCCCATTCTTCTTTTGCTTGTTGGGAGCTTTCCCGTGTAAATAGTTTTTATTTCTTCTCTTTCCTTTGGGGGTCAGTAGGAGAAGACCATGATTAAATTGTTGAAGTGGCTCTTATATGCATTATTGTTTATTTAACCCAGAGCCCATATTGCCTTGTCTTCTCCTGTTTATTGAATGCTCGCAGATTCCAGCTTAGTCCAATGCACGTACACTCTTATTATTATTCAGACCGTTCGGTCATGCAAGTGAAAGGCAATTATGATGATATATGATGGACTGATTGAGATGAGAAAAGCTGGTATGAACTCGACCTCTTTTGTTTTTGTAAATATGATGTGCCCCTCATTCTTGATTCAGCTTATTATGAATAAACATGTTTGCAATGAAAATTAGAGATCGTAGTTGCTTGTGCCATGCTTGATTAGCTATGAGTTATAATGATTTACCCTGTGTGCCAGCATGCTATTGAGATGGTTATGATGTGGTATGATGGGGTGGTATCCTCCTTTGAATGATTTAAGTGACTTGACTTGGCACATGTTCACGCATGCAGTTGAAACAAATCAACATAGCCTTCACGATATTTATGTTCATGGTGGATTATATCCTACTCATGCTTGCATCCAATGTTATTAATTTTAATGCATGTACATGGCTGTTGTCGCTCTCTAGTTGGTCGCTTCCCAGTCTTTTGCTAGCCTTCACTTGTACTAAGCGGGAATACTGCTTGTGCATCCAATCCGTTAAACCCCAAAGTTATTCCAGATGAGTCCACCATACCTTACTATATGAGGTATCTACCTGCTGTTCCAAGTAAATTTGTATGTTCCAAACTCTAAACCTTCAAATAAACATTCTGTTTTGTATGCTCGAATAGCTCATGTATCAACCAAGGCTGTCCTTATCTTCCGTGTTAGGCGGGTTATTCTCAAGAGGAGTGGACTCCGCTCCTCACTCACGAGAAAATGGCTGGTCACCGGGATGCCCAGTTCCATGCTTTATGCAAACCAAATCAAAATTAATTACAAACAAAACTCCCCCTCGGACCTGATGTATGTTGGAGACACTCGTTGTTTCGAGCAAGTCATGGATTGATGCTTGTTGGTGGAGGGGGAGTATAAACTTTACCATTCTGTTTGGGAACCGCCTATAATGTGTTTAGCATGGAAGATATCGCCATCTCTTAGTTGTTACGTTGACAATGAAAGTATACCGCTCAAAATGCAATTTATCTCTATTTCAAAACCGAGCTCTGGCACCTCTACAAATCCCTGCTTCCCTCTGCGAATGGCCTATCCATTTACTTTTATGTTGAGTCATCACTCTCTTATTAAAAAGTACTAGCTGGAGAGCACAACTGTCATTTGCATTCATCACTATTAATTTATATTGGGTGTGACTATGATTGGATCTCTTTTACCATGAATTACAATGTCTAGTCAGTCCTTGATCTTTAAAGGTGCTCTGCATTTATGTTTTGCGGTCTCATAAAGGGCTAGCGAGATACCATCTTGTTATATCATATTATGATTGTTTTGAGAAAGTGTTGTCATCCGAGATTTATTATTATGACTTGCTAGTTGATTATGCTATTGATATGAGTAATTATGAGACCTGAGAATTATTGCAAATGTGGTTAGTTATGATCTATGCTGAAAACTTGAATGCTGGCTTGACATAGTTACAACAACAAGAGCAAACAGAGTTTGTAAAAGTTTTTCTTTCTTTCAGTTTGTCAACTGAATTGCTTGAGGACAAGCAAGGGTTTAAGCTTGGGGGAGTTGATACGTCTCCGTCATATCTACTTTTCCAAACACTTTTGCCCTTGTTTTGGACTCTAACTTGTATGATTTGAATGGAACTAACCCGGACTGACGCTGTTTTCAGCAGAATTGCCATGGTGTTGTTTTATGTGCAGAAAACAAATATTCTCGGAATGACCTGAAACTCCACGAAACATCTTAGAAAAAACAATAAAAAATCCCCGCCAAAGATGAAGACCAGGGGGCCCACACCCTGTCCACGAGGGTGGGGGGCGCCCCCCTCTAGGGCGCGCCCCCTACCTCATGGGCCCCCTGGATGCCCTTTGACGCCAACTCCAACTCTATATATTTGCTTTCAGAGAGAAAAAATCAGAGAGAAGAAATCATCACATTTTACGATACGGAGCCGCCGCCAAGCCCTAAAACCTCCCGAGAGGGCTGATCTGGAGTCCATTCGGGGCTCCGGAGAGGGGGATTCGTCGCCGTCGTCATCATCAACCATCCTCCATCACCAATTTCATGATGCTCACCGCCGTGCGTGAGTAATTCCATCGTAGGCTTGCTGGACGGTGATGGGTTGGATGAGATTTATCATGTAATCGAGTTAGTTCTGTTAGGGTTTGATCCCTAGTATCCACTATGTTCTGAGGTTGATGTTGCTATGACTTTGCTATGCTTAATGCTTGTCACTAGGGCCCGAGTGCCATGATTTCAGATCTGAACCTATTATGTTTTCATGAATATATGTGAGTTCTTGATCCTATCTTGCAAGTCTATAGTCACCTACTATGTGTTACGATCTGGCAACCCCGAAGTGACAATAATCGGGACCACTCCCGGTGATGACCATAGTTTGAGGAGTTCATGTATTCACTATGTGCTAATGCTTTGTTCCGGTTCTCTATTAAAAGGAGGCCTTAATATCCCTTAGTTTCCAATAGGACCCCGCTGCCACAGGAGGGTAGGACAAAAGATGTCATGCAAGACTTTTCCATAAGCACGTATGACTATATACGGAATACATGCCTACATTACATTGATGAATTGGAGCTTGTTCTGTGTCACCCTATGTTATGACTGTTACATGGTGAACCGCATCCGGCATAATTATCCATCACTGATCCGGTGCCTACGAGTTTTCCATATACTGGTTCTCGCTTATTTACTTTCCCGCTGCTACTGTTACAATCACTACAAAATACCAAAACATTACTTTTGCTGTCTTTACTTTTGTTGCCGCTACCACCACTATCATATTACTTTGCTACTAAACACTTTGCTGCAGATACTAAGTTTCCAGGTGTGGTTGAATTGACAACTCAGCTGCTAATACTTGAGAATATTCTTTGGCTCCCCTTGTGTCGAATCAATAAATTTGGGTTGAATACTCTACCCTCGAAAGCTATTGCGATCCCCTATACTTGTGGGTTATCACCTCGCACTGTGCAATATAGCTATGAGATCCTGTCGTCTGTTGGAATTTCACTTTCGTACGGTTGGCCTTGTTCTTTGAACAGTTCACCTACAAGAAGATAGATTTGTGTGGCACATGCGTAAATAGGACTTCAACATGTGATCTGATCACATATATATAATGTACCTGATACTTCGGATTAGACCAGTGTTTAACAAGGCCCCTCTAGTCTTCATCCGATATATTTTCCACTGGAGATGTTTGGGAAAGTTCACTGAGGGAGTCCTGGATTAGGGGGTGTTTGGGTAGCCGGACTATACCTTCAGCCGGACTCCTGGACTATGAAGATACAAGATTGAAGACTTCGTCCCGTGTCCGGATGGGACTTTCCTTGGCGTGGTAGGCAAGCTTGGCGATGCGGATATTCCAGATCTCCTACCATTGTAACCGACTCTGTGTAACCCTAACCCTATTCGGTGTCTATATAAACCGGAGGGTTGTAGTCCGTAGGCAATCAACTCCATACACAACAATCATACCATAGGCTAGCTTCTAGGGTTTAGCCTCCTTGATCTCATGGTAGATCTACTCTTGTACTACCCATATCATCAATATTAATCAAGCAGGAGTAGGGTATTACCTCCATCGAGAGGGCCCGAACCTGGGTAAAACAAAGTGTTCCCTGCCTCCTGTTACCATACGGCCTAGACGCACAGTTCGGGACCCCTACCCGAGATCCGCCGGTTTTGACACCGACATTGGTGCTTTCATTGGGAGTTCCTCTGTGTCGTCGCCTTTAGGCCCGATGGCTCCTTGGATCATCAATGACGATGCGGTCCAGGGTGAGATTTTTCTCCCCGGACAGATCTTCGTCTTCGGCGGCTTCGCACTGCGGGCCAATTCACTTGGCCACCTGGAGCAGATCGAAAGCTACGCCCCTGGCCATCAAGTCAGGATTGGAAGCCTAAACTACACGGCTGACATCCGCGGGGACTTGATCTTCGACGGATTCGAGCCACAGCCAAGCGCGCCGCACTGTCTCGATGGGCATGATATAGCTCTGCCACCGAACAGCGCCTTGGAGGCCGCACACGCATCGGTTCCGACCATTGATTCGGAGCCTACTGCACCGATCGAGGATCAGCGGTTAGACGCTGCCTCAGGGGCTGCGATCTCAGAGGTGATTGAGCCGAACTCCAGCCCCGCACTCCGCATGGCCCGTGACTCCGAGGATCCGGATTCCTCTCCGAGCTCCGAGCCCCCCGCGCCCCTGCCGATCGAATCCGATTGGGCGCCGATCATGGAGTTCACCGCCGCAGACATCTTTCAGCACTCGCCCTTCGGCGACATCCTGAATTCTCTAAAGTCTCTCTCTTTATCAGGAGAGCCCTGGCCGGACTATGGTCAGCAAGGTTGGGATACGGACGACGAAAAAACTCAAAGCCCACCCACCACCCACTTTGTAGCCACTGTCGACGATCTAACCGACATGCTTGACTTCAGCTCCGAAGACATCGACGGCATGGACGACAATGTAGGAGACGAACAGGAACCAGCACCTGTAGGACGCTGGAAGGCCACCTCGTCATATGACATATATATGGTGGATACTCCAAAAGATGGAGATGGCGATGGAACAATGGGGGATGACGCCCCCAAGAAACAGCAAAAGCGCCGGCGTCAGCGGCGCCGCTCTAAAGCCCGCCACAGCAAAAATGGTGATTCCGGCACGGGAGATAATACTACCCCGGATAGCGCCGAAGAACACCCACCGTAGCAAAATTCAGCACAGGAAGATGGAGAAACCAGCCCTCATGAAAGAGTGGCAGACCGAGAGGTCGAGGATGATAACTATACACCTCCCTCCGAAGACGAGGCTAGCCTCGATGACGACGAATTCGTCATACCATCAGACCCCGCCGAACAAGAGCGTTTTAAACGCAGGCTTTTAGCTACGGCAAGCAGCCTCAAGAAAAAGCAGCAACAGCTTAGAGCTGCCCAAGAATTGCTAGCTGACAGATGGACTGAAGACCTTGCGGCCGAAGAGTACGAACTCGAACGCCCCTCCAAGAGTTACCCGAAGCGCAGGCCGCTACCCCGATCAGAGGAGGAAGCACCTACATCACCAGCGCATGACATGGCAGACCGGCCACCTCGCGGCCGCGACAGAGAGGCCTGTCGGCCCTCCACCCAAGCCATGCCCCGAGCCGCTCAACTAAGGCACGGGAAAATGCGCCCGACCTGCGAGACATACTGGAGGATAAGGCAAGACAAACAAGATCGATCTATGGACCGCGCAGGCGCCCTACGACATGTGACAATGATCTTCACTCCGGATACAACAAATCCGGCTGGGCCGAACACAACGCTTCCGAGCTACGTTGTGATATAGCCCAGTACAGAGGCACCGCACACCTGCTATGCTTCACGAATGAGGTAATGGATCATAAAATCCCAGAGGGTTTCAAACCCGTAAACATCGAATCATACGATGGCACAACAGACCCGGCGGTATGGATCGAGGATTATCTCCTTCACATCCACATGGCACGCGGCAATGATCTACACGCCATCAAATACCTCCCACTCAAACTTAAAGGACCAGCCCGGCATTGGCTCAACATCCTGCCAGCAAACTCAATCGGTTCTTGGGAGGACCTGGAAGCCGCATTCCTCGACAACTTCCAGGGCACTTACGTGCGACTGCCGGATGCCGACGACTTAAGCCACATAATTCAGCAGCCAGAAGAATCAGCCAGACAATTCTGGACACGGTTCCTAACAAAGAAAAACCAGATAGTCGACTGTCCGGACACAGAGGCCCTAGCAGCCTTCAAACATAACATCCGCGACGAGTGGCTTGCCCGGCACCTGGGACAGGAAAAGCCGAAATCCATGGCAGCCCTCACGACACTCATGACCCGCTTTTGCGCGGGAGAAGACAGCTGGCTAGCTCGCAGTAACAACTTATCGAAGAACCCTGGTAATTTGGATACCAAGGACAAAAGTGGCAGGACACGTCGGAATAAGCAAAAGCGCCGCGTTAACAGCGACAGCAATGAAGACACGGCAGTCAATGCTGGATTCAAAGGCTATAAATCCGGTCAGCGGAAAAAGCCATTCAAAAAGAATACTCAGGGCCCGTCCAGTTTGGACCGAATACTCGATCGCTTGTGCCAGATACATGGCACCCCCGAAAGGCCAGCCAATCACACTAACAGGGATTGTTGGGTGTTCAAGCAGGCAGGCAAGTTAAGGGCCGAAAACAGAGACAAGGGGCTGCACAGCGACGACGAGGAGCCCAAGCCGCCGAACAACAATGGACAGAAGGGCTTTCCCCCACAAGTGCGGACGGTGAACATGATATACGCAACCCACATTCCCAAGCGGGAGCGGAAGCGTGCGCTACGGGACGTATACGCGATGGAGCCAGTCGCCCCAAAGTTCAACCCATGGTCCTCCTGCCCAATCACTTTTGATCGAAGGGACCATCCCACTAGCATCCGTCATGGCGGCTTCGCCGCATTGGTTCTCGACCCAATCATCGACGGATTTCATCTCACAAGAGTCCTCATGGACGGCGGCAGTAGCCTGAACCTGCTTTATCAGGATACAGTGCGGAAAATGGGCATAGATCCCTCAAGGATTAAATCCACAAGAACAACCTTTAAAGGCGTTATACCAGGTGTAGAAGCCAACTGTACAGGCTCAGTAACACTTGACGTGGTCTTCGGATCCCCGGACAATTTCCGAAGCGAAGAGTTAATCTTCGATATAGTCCCGTTTCGCAGTGGCTATCACGCCCTGCTCGGGCGAACCGCATTCGCAAAGTTCAATGCGGTGCTGCACTACGCATATCTCAAGCTCAAGATGCCAGGCCCTCGAGGAGTAATTACGGTCAACAGAAACACTGAACGCTCCCTCCGTACGGAGGAGCATACGGCGGCTCTCGTAGCAGAGGTACAAAGTAGCCTTCTCAGGCAATTCTCCAGTCCGGCCATTAAAAAGCCAGACACTGCCAAGCGCGTCCGGAGTAATCCACAGCAGGACCGCCTAGAACGCTCTGAGCAAGCGTAGCAATGCGGCCCCAACCCCAGCTTTCGCAACATAGCGAAACCAGTACCTCGCGTACATAACTACGCCCTGGAAATACCATGGGCACAGGGGAAGGGGCACAATAACGGCACGCCCAAAATACGGCTTAAAACGTACTAGGGGCTGCCGGATTCTTTTTTTTATTTTTTCTTACTTTCAGGACTCCATACTTCAGACGACCTGTTCGGCAATTCGACTACCGCACAAACGATGCAAGATCCAGGGAGGCAGCCAAGCCATGCCGCATTATGGAACTCCCAGGTGGTCTCTGTTCCGAGCGGTATACCTGTTTTAAATTCAATTCCGTGGCCTGCCCCTGGTCAGGACATACTGAATAGTCCAATATCTTTTGCTTACCGCACTATTTGTATCATTCGGCTTTGATAAATAGCCTCTCCATAAACAATGCATAGCTTTTTGTCTATTTTTTGCATTACTCTCTTTTATATATGTTCATTAATGACATGTTGCACCCGTACACTGTGGTACGGCAAATACGCCAGGGGCTTCAGTACCCTTTAATATGGTGTGAGAAGTCCGTACACTTTCACAAGTGCGGCACCCCGAACTTATAGCACTATATGCATCGGTTCCGAATCATGATTTGGGTCAATAGTTGGGTTTGCCCGGCTCCTATGTTTTGGTGCCTTATGTTCCGCTATATCGGCTAAGGTAGCACTAGGAGAACCACTGCGATTGTGCCCCGGTTGAGCTGGGTTAAGCACCTCAGTGGAGAAAGCTAAAACTGACTGTCATGATGAGGCGAGAGACCGGTCGCTGTTCGAGAGGTTTTTCGAGTCCCTAAAGACTTATGCCGCTTCGAGCGAGGAGCTGGATAACCCCAGCCAAGGCGTGGATAGCGCCCCGAACTCGGTCTTCTGAACTAGGGGCTTCGCCGAAATTTAAAATTATAAAGTTCTATGGCTAAGTGAGAGTGTTCAAGCATTATAGTCCGATTACCTGGTTCGTCGTGCTGAGCGCCTCCCTCGAAGGACCCAAACATGGGAAAAAGAGCGCACAAGTTTATCACCGAACACCCCAGCACTAGTGGCATGGGGGCAGAAGCCGACGACTGGCCATCTCTCAATTTTTGATAAACGGCCGCACAGAAAATAATATTTTAAATTCAACAATCATTGCTTAGTGCATATGAACAAGTTTTCAGCGCACATGATAAACACGAGCGAGTTCAGTCAAAAATTACATCCTTGGTGCATTCATCCGCCACAAGGCGGGCACCTACAAGAACATCCTTGTAATAGTTCTCGGGCTTGCGATGCTCCTTCCCCGGCGGCGGCCCGTCCCTCACAAGCTTCTCACCGTCCAGCTTACCCCAGTGCACCTTTGCACGAGCAAGGGCCCTACGCGCCCCTTCGATGCAGACGGACCGCTTGATGACCTCGAGCCTTGGACAGGCCTCCACCAGCCGCTGCACCAGCCCGAAGTAGCTCCCAGGTAGGGCCTCTCCGGGCCACAGCCGAACTATGACGCCCTTCATGGCCTGTTCGGCCGCCTTGTGGAGTTCGACCAGCTGTTTCAGCTGGTCGCTCAAGGGCACAGGGTGTCCGGCCTCAGCATACTGAGACCAGAACACCTTCTCCGTCAAGCTGCCCTCTTTAGCTCGGTAGAATGCGGCGGTGTCGGATACGCTGCGGGGAAGATCTGCGAATGCCCCTGGAGAGCTCCGGATTCGGGTAAGTAACAAGTAGTTTACTTTTATATTTCTGCTTTGCATGAAGAATGCCTTACCCGCTGCTATGTTTTTCATCTCCCCCAACTCTTGGAGGGCCTTTTGGGCTTTGGTCTTGGCAGACTTGGCAGTCTCAAGGGCCTCCGCGAGCTCAGACGCTTGGGTCTTTGACTCAAGCTCCAAACCCTCATGTTTTTTCATGAGAGCCTGAAGCTCTTGCTGCACCTCGCCGACCCGAGCTCCAAGTTTCTCTCGCTCGGTGCGCTCCACGGCCGTTTTCTTTTCGGCCTCGGACAACGCCTGCTTGAGGGTTGCCACCTCAGTCGTGGCCCCTACAATAAGCAGTACAACCCTGTTATTTTTTGCAATCACGCCTCTCTATAGGCACTTTTTTCTGTAAGGTATCTCTTACCTTCTTTCTCATCGAGCTGCCGCTTGGCAAGGCCGAGCTCTTGGTCGGTCCGCTCGAGTCCCTGTTTCAGGGCACCCACCTCCGCAGTCAGTGCGGCGGTGGCTAGCAGCGAAGCCTGCATACACATATTGACTCTTTTTGTTAGACTCCTGCGAAATTTAATAGATCCTCTATTCGGCTTTTCTTTTCGAGCGCCAAACAGAGCATCAGGGGCTACTGTCTATGCGGTTATATTTTTACATTTTTTACTTACCTCGAAGCCTGTTAGGAGGCTAGCGCAAGCTTCAGTCAGTCCGCTCTTGGCGGACTGAACCTTCTGGATCACCGTACTCATAATAGTACGGTGCTCCTCGTCGATGGAGGCGCCGTCAAGCACCTCCAACAGATTGTCCGGCACCTCCGGTTGGACGGAGGCTGCCGGCTCAGAAGGCTTGCTCCTCTTAGAAGGAGTTTGCCTACCACAGTCTGGAACTATTGAAGATTCCGGCGCAGTGTCCGGCATAAAGCCGGACTTGGAGCCCTGGGGGGTCTTGTCCCCTTTACTCTTGGAGTCCGGGAGGTCGCCTTGCGGCTCCTCCAGGACCACCTCCTCCTGCCCCGGAGCTCGTTGCGAAGCAACTTCGGCGTCGTCCGCAGTGCGGGGGGAGACAGCGGGCGGAACTGAGTTCACGTCCGATGAATCCAGGGAGCCGCTCGACGACTCGTTGAGTTCGTCCCGGGGCGGGCTGCATGATTATATTCGACATTAGGGAAAGTTGTGCAACAAAAGGAATATCATGAGTTACTCTGGTATCCGAAACTTACGATTTCGCCGGACGCCTGGCCCTGTCCGGCCACTCCTCTTCATCCTCGTCGGCGTCGGGGGCGTAGTCCGGCGGAGTTTTCCTCTTCTTGGACCCTTCGACCCCCCTACTGGGGCGGCCTTCCTCTTCTTTCCTCCCCCGCTGGAGGGGGAGAGGTTTCTTCTTCCTCCTCCTCGTGTCCATGGGAGGAGTGCGTCTCGGACTCATCGGACGACGAATCCGACACGACCATGTGCCGGGAACTCTTTCGAGTCCTCGTGGCCTTCTTCTTCTTAGCCTTCTTCTCCGCACCACATACGACGCCGGAACCAGCAGCTTCGCTAGTAGAGCTTGGGCTGGGTCTTCGGGCAGCGGAGCCGGACAGTTAATCAGTCTGGATATCGCCCACCAAGCCTGTCAAAGGTAAGGGAGTTTAGGTCCCGCATAGAGTCAAACTATAAAAAAAACTTAACATCCTGTAAAAGGTGAAAATGGCTTACCTCGCTAGCATGACGTTGCGAGCTGTATCCGCGGTCCTCGGAAGCTGATTTGGGAGCCTCGGCGCCTTTGGTTAGCACCTTCCAGACGTCTTCATACGTCATGTCGAAGAGCCTGTTAAGGGTTTGGTGCTGCGCCGGGTCGAACTCCCACAGATTAAAGTCCCGTTGTTGACACGGGAGGATCCGACGAACGAGCATAACCTGGACTACATTGACGAGCCTGATCAGCTTGCTCACCAGGGACTGGATGCATGTCTGCAGTCCGGTCAGCTCTTTTTCGTCGCCCCACGACAGGCCCGTCTCTTTCCAGGACATAAGCCGCATGGGGGGTCCGGATCGGAACTCGGGGGCTGCTATCCATTTCGGATCGCACGGCTCGGTGATGTAAAACCACCATGATTGCCACCCCTTCAAGGTCTCCACGAAGGAGCCCTCGAGCCATAGGACGTTGGCCATTTTGCCCGCCATGGCACCTCCGCACTCCGCCTGGCTGCCGCGCACCACCTTGGGCTTGACATTGGAGGTCTTGAGCCAGAGGCCGAAATGAGGGCGGACGCGGAGGAAAGCCTCGCACACGACGATAAACGCCGAGATGTTGAGGATGAAGTTCGGGGCCAGATCGTGGAAATCCAGGCCGTAGTAGAACATGAGCCCCCGGACAAATGGGTGGAGTGGAAAACCCAGTCCGCGGAGGAAGTGGGGAAGGAATACTACCCTCTCATGGGGCCTTGGGGTGGGAAGAAGCTGCCCCTCCTCGGGAAGCCGGTGCGCGATGTCTTTGGACAAGTATCCGGCCTTCCTTAGCCTTTTGACATGGCCCTCCGTGACGGAGGAGACCATCCACTTGCCTCCCGCTCCGGACATTGCTGGAGAAGGTTGAGGTGGGAAGTACGGGCTTGGACGCTGGAGCTCGAGTGCGCAGGAGATGGATAGGCAAAGGAGGAAGAAGGCGTAGGTAAAAAGGTGGATCCTTATCCCCTTATATGGGCGGATGCGGTTGTGCGTCCCCACCAGCCTAGTAAAACTCGCTTGCCTCCCGAGCGCCGTGATAAATGGCGCGGTTAGGGTTACCCACGTCCGTATTGATGAGAATCCCGTAAGGGGGGTACACGATCTCTGCTTTAACAAGGCATGCCCAGGAAACCGCCTCGCAAAACATGCTGAGGGGGACAAGTAAAAACAATTCGAGTAAAGGAATTGGCTGTAGTGTGATGGCGCACTGCAGAATACGCCAGCAGATTTGATTTGTGTTAATGTTATTCTCTCTATGGCGATATGTGGAAGCTTATTTTGCAGAACCGGACACTACTCTTGGTGTTTACAATCTTCTATGAAGAACTTGGAGGAGGAACCCGCCTTGCAATGCCGAAGACAATTCGCGCGCCGGACTCGTCCAGGGGCTACTGAGGGAGTCCTGGATTAGGGGGTGTTCGGGTAGCCGGACTATACCTTCAGCCGGACTCCTGGACCATGAAGATACAAGATTGAAGACTTCGTCCCGTGTCCGGATGGGACTTTCCTTGGCGTGGAAGGCAAGCTTGGCGATGCGGATATTCCAGATCTCCTACCATTGTAACCGACTCTGTGTAACCCTAACCCTATCCGGTGTCTATATAAACCGGAGGGTTGTAGTCCGTAGGCAATCAACTCCATACACAACAATCATACCATAGGCTCGCTTCTAGGGTTTAGCCTCCTTGATCTCGTGGTAAATCTACTCTTGTACTACCCATATCATCAATATTAATCAAGCAGGAGTAGGGTATTACCTCCATCGAGAGGGCCCGAACCTGGGTAAAACAAAGTGTTCCCTGCCTCCTGTTACCATCCGGCCTAGACGCACAGTTCGGGACCCCCTACCCGAGATCCGCCAGTTTTGACGCCGACATTCACTATTAGCCTTGCCTTCAAAGTGAGTTTTCCTCAAGTTATACTGATACTGTCGCAAAGCAGACTTGAAAACATGGGTGCAAGCTTGTCTGGTTGCATCATCTTGGCTATCCAACTTGAACCTCATCTGTTGAAAATTATGGGAGTCTCATTATCAGCAACCTAGAAAATATGGGACAGAGCAAGACGATATTACTAGTTTCCACACATAACCATACTTACAGATAAATGGTCGAGGACGGTGTTGAACTGGGTTTCGTCTTTGTCATTCCTGTACTGAATCCATGTTGGGAGGATACGTACATGACACCTAACGGCAACCGCTGCCTCTGATACTAACTTGGCTGACTCTGTAGCATCACGTGGCCTTTTTAAACCTGCCTCAAAATGGATCTCCATTCTTCCTCCTCTAGATTTAGTTAACCTATCGAGCATTATCCTTGATGTTTGTTTCCTCTTGCGCCTAGGTGCTAGTCCAACAACGAACATAGGAAGTGTTAGTGTACATCAAACTGTGAGACTACGTATAAAGAAGCATGCAACTATAACTTGACTCCAACAACTACCTTCTTGCTGTTGAAGCTCACAAGGTTCATCTGATATTGCCAACTCGTCTTGTGTCAAGAGTGCTTGGGAAGTAGTGTCAGGTGGCAAGGGAGCTTGGGAACGTGCTGCTAGCTCAGTTGACGCATGAGTAAGTCGTGCAGCTGGTAGTACTGTGGTAGGTGTTGCAAGAACTAGGGCTGTCTCTGCTTGTTTGGTGGCAGCTATTTGTTTATATTTGGCTTTTTTTGCAACTCGTGTAGCATGGGATGCCGTGTTTGTAGAATTTTTCGCTGGACTTTGACCTTCTATTGCACCATCTGTACCAGCAGAATCTGCAGGATTCATCCGCTTCTCATTGCCTGCCATTATGTGTTTCTTCCTCTTTCTCCGTGCCATGTTAAGTCAAGCTGACAAGAAAAACGAATAACAATTTAGTTCTTCAGAACAAATTGATGCGTGATGCAGACGAACTGAACTTTGATGTTAGACAACCACATGATAGGAGGATGTAATATGTATGAAAAACAGGACGGAAGAGATAACCAGAACTATGATGTGTAAACTAAGAAGACATTTCACCAAATTAGAAGCAATGCAATGGAAGGTAGACACCATATGAAAGATGCTACAAATATCGCTCTGCCAAGTTAACAATGTCTCATCATAAATGGTGTTTAAACAAATGTGAAGCAGTACAAGAAATAAATCATATGCAAGATGCAAACAACATCACACTACCATGTTAGAGGTCTCTCGTCATTAGTGCCATTGCATATTCACAACATTGCATATTCACAGCTTAGGCCTTGTACAATGGTAGGTGCTTAGGAAGGTACTTAGAAAAATAAACCGGATTTTCTGAAGCACCAGTGCTTATTTCTACATGAGAGACGCTTAGTTAAGCGTCTACCCTGTACAAATAGGCACTGGTGCTTAAGGAAAGCCTGGTTTATTTCTCTAAGCACCTCCCCTAAGCACCAACCATTGTACAAGGCCATGTTGTGTAAAGTAAGGAGAAGGCATTTCAACAAATTAGAAGCAATGAAAGCTAGACACCATATGAAAGATGCAACGAATATCACTCTACCAAGTTAAAACTGTCTCGTCATAAGTGCCATTTCAACAAATTAGTAGTACAAGCTAGAAAAGAATGTGAGATGTAACCTATATCACACTCCGAAGTCAAACGTGTCTTATGGTAAGTGATTGTTGCAGGTTACACAGTAGTAGTAATTTGATGTAAGAACATGGTGTGATAGACAAATATTGTATGTTCTAGAAACAGGAACACAAGTCTTATTCAAGTATAATGCGTAAAGTAAGCAGATGGAATTCAACAAAATTAGAAGCAATACAAGCTAGACATCACACATAACATGCAACCACATATAACAGTGCCAAGTTAGAGGGAGCAACGGTGATGCTGCACTAGGGGAGACGTGCTCATCATAGACACAGCTTTGTTGAGTGTCTATGCATGTGTTGTCTTGGAAATCATCTTGGGGGTGTGGAGGAGTAGAAACTGTAGAGGCCCTCTGTTCGGAAGGAGCACCTTTATCCGTTGCCTTGCTAACTTCCTTCCGCTTTATTGATTTTGAATTGTCAAGTAAAATCGAGAAGAAAAAGCAATAAAATGCAAGCTAGACACCACATGAAAGATGCAACCAATATGACTCTGCCAAGTTAAAAGCGTCCCATCATAAATGGAATTTCAACAAATTAGAAGCAGCGCATGCTATAAATCATATGAAAGATGCAACTAATATCGCACTGCATATACTAAAGGTGTCTCGTCATGTTGATTAATGCGGGATACAAAAAAAACAATAGTTTTATGTAAGGACATTCTTAATAGACAGATGTACTATGTACTAAATACAGGAAGGCATGTCACATTAACAGGTATAATGTATAAGCTAAGCAGACTAGCACATGCAGTTTAACCAGATTGGAAGAATTACAATCTAGACACCATATGCAACATGCAACCACATATCACACTGCCAAGTTAGACCAAGCACCTGCGATGCTAGTGTAGGGGAAATGCTGTAATCAACTACAGAGCTACGTTCACTATCTTCATCTAGCATTTCTGTTTCTTGAGAATCATGTCGGGAGGCTGACACTGCATTCTTTAAATGAGGAGTAGTCCCCTTGCCTGCCTGCCTCGTCATAAGTGATTGATGAGGGATACACAAGAACATTAGTTTGATTTAAGAACATGGTTAATACACAGATGTACTAGTATGTACCAAAAACAGAAAGGCATGTCATATTCAAAGGTATAATGTGTAAGCTAAGCAGATGCAATTTAACCAAATTGGAAGCAATACAAGATAGACATTCGGCTAGAGTGGTGAGCATGATCATCTAGGACCTGAGAGCCTAGTGGGAGGCGGGCTGCTTCGCCACCATCGCGGCTTTTTAGTTGGCTTCCAGGTGATGCCTTTCTTTGCTGGGCTTGTCACTGGCTCGGCCAGTGCCCTGACTAGCTATTTGTCTTCTGGTGCTCACAGGATGGTGGTTCATGTAAAAATATATCTTTCCTTATCTTACCGACTTCGGCCTTTCGAATAAAAGCTAGACACCATATGGAACATGCAACCACATATGACACCGCGAAGTTAAAGCAAGCACCTGGGATGGTGGTTCATTGCGAGCGAGGTCATCACCTCCAGAGCTACGTTTACCGACTCCATCTGCTGACACTGCACCCTTTATAGCGCTGTAACGTGTCTTGCCTACCCGCATACGAAGCTAGAGCGACTTCTCTCTTTTCTTTTTGGCTTCTCTCATGGCAGCAGAGTCTGAAATACCCTTGCATAAAAACCCAATAGTGAGAGTAAGGGTGAAGTGTGTGCAGAACTAGTGCACTGTAAAAGTAGCAGATAGCAGGTGGCTGAAAAATAAATGACAGGAGACATATGATAGCTCTACAACATTGCATGACAAACAAAATTAGATTCTACTCCGTATGATTTTGTAGTATATGAGCACAGGAAATGCAGGTACTCCTCCAGCACACCATCACACCACCGCCGTGCTTGGCAGCGCCCCCAGGCCATCCCTTTAATCCTGGCCGACCTCCAGATCGGGTGCCAGTAGCTCTAGGCCGCACACGCCCCTAACATAAACACCAAGGCACTGCTTCCCCGACGTAATAGGCATACTAGCGCCTGTTGCGCTGGGGAATGTTTGCGTTAATTGGGAATCAACTGGCCAGAAATTGAAATTCAGGGGGGCGACGGACCTCTAGCTAAGGTGAAATAGTATATGAGGAGAAACCTTGTGCATCACGAGTTACTAGGAACATCTAGTATCAAGAAGAAGCGGTCAACTGGCGGAGGGGAAGCAGATTCAAGGCGGCGAAGGATGGCGTAGCAGGAACAGCTCCGGTGCGGTGGAGGGTGGCGAAGTTGGAGCAGCAGCGGTGAGGCATAGGACGGCGTGGTTGAACTGGCTCGGGTACGGACGGCTCGGCCTTGGCTTCAACTACTAGCCATGGAGGGCGTTGCGGTTGAGGTTGCGGTGGACGACGACGTCGGGGTATCGGCTCCGGCGTGATGGAGGAGGGTGGCGGTTGATGGGTGGGATGGGGTGGCGGACGGAGGACGTTGGGGTTTCGCGGCTGGTGGAGAGGTAGTTTTGGCGCCCACGGAGTACGAATGGGGAATCTGACGGGTGGGAGGGAACCATGTTTCAGTCTAGGACGCGCTTGTTTTTAGCTTTTTTGAACAGAAGATGGGACGCGCTTGTTTGAAATTTGGGGAAAGTACAAACATTGCCCCCTCTTAAATTTCGGAACTACTGCGGGTCGGGGGTAGGATGGTAATCCCAGGTGTCCCAAATAGTGGGCGGGAGCGATTTCGGCCGCTCACATGTGTGCTTAGGCGGCCATTGTGTATGAATGTTTTTCGGATGCGGTTGCGTGGCGTCTAGATGAAGCTACAAACCTACCCCGGTTTAGACCTTTGTACGTCGGGCCGGTAGGTTTCACGAGTCGGAGTTATTAGAAAAGTAATTTCCTTGTACTACCAAACATTGGTCTCACGCGGTTTCGGGCGAGTAGAGGCTCTTTTGGCGCTTCGTTCGAAATTTTGAAACACAAGCATTCACGTTTAGAGTACTCTTGAACTATTAGGATTGGCCTAAATAGACAATGTTATATTTGGCGCTTCGTTTGAAATTTTGACACTTGAAAATCCTATAACTACGATTATTTTGGAATGGAGGAGCTAAATTTGAATCTATTTTGTACACGACTACATATGCTATTATGTACATAATCAGAGCAAAGATTGGTGCCCCCATAATTTAGGCATGGTTTACAAATGCCATGATATCAAATTCAAATAATTGAATGGACTTCATGTTGAATTCGATTTTTTTAAACCACCTTAAGTTGAATTCAAATGTATGCTAGTTCATAGGTAGCTATTTATAATGTCCATTGTGTAATTTTCGTGTGTATAATGTGCTTTACACACACAACATGAACTATACTCACGTTTATATTCGATTGCTAAAGCGATGCATTGTCTGGACTTCAAAATACTAACTATGTGGATCAATTGTGTCGAATAATAACATAGACATGCTCAAATTCGATAGATTCTAGATGTCTGATGGATCAATGACCGCTCCTTACGCGAATTGCAAATATCATGATCCCATCCTAATATTTGGATACAATTTATATATTTAATCAGTGTGTAGAGCAGTCTTTTACGTGTAGTTTCACTCTCTATTGGTGGTCTCTCACACATGCTCACACACTCTCTCTCGAGGTGTCTTTCTCGCACACATGCTCTAGATATAACCCTCCCTCCCTCCCGTAACCATTTACAATTGTTTCCACTAACCTTTATCACAAGCACTCTTCCTCTCGCAAACATACACACGCACAATCTTCATCGACCCTTTCTATATACATGGACCTGCCTACGTGTCTCATGTACGCACATTATCTTTACGCATGTCTCTCACGCATTGTCTCACACCTCTCTTCCTAGTCGACGAGTATGATTCTAGCAGAGCATTCTGTAGGATGCCCCTTAAAGTTAGGTTGGATGAATAGTAATATCAAAGATAAAGGGGTTACCTTAGTCCGAGAACCTAGGGTTACAAATCCTAGCTGGCTTTGTCAGTGGACACAGAGTCCTTCACAATTCTGCTATCTTTGTCTGTGTACGACTAGTCATCCATGGGTCTTCCAAAATGCGTCACGGGCCGACCAATGTGGCGCAGGACGGAACCGAATGAAGGGCCTCACCTCGACCCACCGGACCTCACGCGGTGACACACCCTCTGCCCCCACGTCTCATTATCTTCTCACACCCACACATACCAACACAAACACCACACACACAGAAAATTTCTCCTGGTGCCTCTATTCCCTCCCCCCTTGCATATACACACTCAAGGGAATGGAATCTCTTGTCATGACGTCATATTCGTCTCTCTCTCTCTAGACCGCTCTCATTTCTCGTGCTATCTCTCCCGCGCCCCCCGTCGGCCCCTCTATACATGCCTCTCTCGAATACGTAATACACACAGACCTCTCTAGGCCCCGCCGAATGCATCAACTACACATTCACACATGTTACATCACGTACCCCATTGAGCTAAAAAGCCCTCTCTTCATCTTGGCTATCCAACTTGAACCTCATCTGTTGACAATTATGGGAGTCTCATTATCAACAACCTAGAAAGTATGGGACAGAGCAAGACGATATTACTACTTTCCACACATAACCATACTTACAGATAAATGGTCGAGGAAGGTGTTGAACTGGGTTTCGTCTTTGTCATTCCTGTACTGAATCCATGTTGGGAGGATACGTACATGACACCTAACGGCAACCGCTGCCTCTGATACTAACTTGGCTGACTCTGTAGCATCACGTGGCCTTTTTAAACCTGCCTCAAAATGGATCTCCATTCTTCCTCCTCTAGATTTAGTTAACCTATCGAGCATTATCCTTGATGTTTGTTTCCTCTTGCGCCTAGGTGCTAGTCCAACAACGAACATAGGAAGTGTTAGTGTACATCAAACTGTGAGACTACGTATAAAGAAGCATGCAACTGTAACTTGACTCCAGCAACTACCTTCTTGCTGTTGAAGCTCACAAGGTTCATCTGATATTGCCAACTCGTCTTGTGTCAAGAGTGCTTGGGAAGTAGTGTCAGGTGGCAAGGGAGCTTGGGAACGTGCTGCTAGCTCAGTTGACGCATGAGTAAGTCGTGCAGCTGGTAGTACTGTGGTAGGTGTTGCAAGAACTAGGGCTGTCTCTGCTTGTTTGGTGGCAGCTATTTGTTTATATTTGGCTTTTTTGCAACTCGTGTAGCATGGGATGCCGTGTTTGTAGAATTTTTCGCTGGACTTTGACCTTCTATTGCACCATCTGTACCAGCAGAATCTGCAGGATTCATCCGCTTCTCATTGCCTGCCATTATGTGTTTCTTCCTCTTTCTCCGTGCCATGTTAAGTCAAGCTGACAAGAAAAACTAATAACAATTTAGTTCTTCAGAACAAATTGATGCGTGATGCAGACGAACTGAACTTTGATGTTAGACAACCACATGATAGGAGGATGTAATATGTATGAAAAACAGGACGGAAGAGATAACCAGAACTATGATGTGTAAACTAAGAAGACATTTCACCAAATTAGAAGCAACGCAATGGAAGGTAGACACCATATGAAAGATGCTAAAAATATCGCTCTGCCAAGTTAACAATGTCTCATCATAAATGGTGTTTAAACAAATGTGAAGCAGTACAAGAAATAAATCATATGCAAGATGCAAACAACATCACACTACCATGTTAGAGGTCTCTCGTCATTAGTGCCATTGCATATTCACAACATTGCATATTCACAGCTTAGGCCTTGTACAATGGTAGGTGCTTAGGAAGGTACTTAGAAAAATAAACCGGATTTTCTGAAGCACCAGTGCTTATTTCTACATGTGAGACGCTTAGTTAAGCGTCTACCCTGTACAAATAGGCACTGGTGCTTAAGGAAAGCCTGGTTTATTTCTCTAAGCACCTCCCCTAAGCACCAACCATTGTACAAGGCCATGATGTGTAAACTAAGGAGAAGGCATTTCAACAAATTAGAAGCAATGAAAGCTAGACACTATATGAAAGATGCAACGAATATCACTCTACCAAGTTAAAACTGTCTCGTCATAAGTGCCATTTCAACAAATTAGTAGTACAAGCTAGAAAAGAATGTGAGATGTAACCTATATCACACTCCGAAGTCAAACGTGTCTTATGATAAGTGATTGTTGCAGGTTACACAGTAGTAGTAATTTGATGTAAGAACATGGTGTGATAGACAAATATTGTATGTTCTAGAAACAGGAACACGTGTCTTATTCAAGTATAGTGCGTAAAGTAAGCAGATGGAATTCAACAAAATTAGAAGCAATACAAGCTAGACATCACACATAACATGCAACCACATATAACAGTGCCAAGTTAGAGGTTGCAACGGTGATGCTGCACTAGGGGAGACGTGCTCATCATAAACACAGCTTTGTTGAGTGTCTATGCATGTGTTGTCTTGGAAATCATCTTGGTGGTGTGGAGGAGTAGAAACTGTAGAGGCCCTCTGTTCGGAAGGAGCACCTTTATCCGTTGCCTTGCTAACTTCCTTCCGCTTTATTGATTTTGAATTGTCAAGTAAAATTGACAAGAAAAAGCAATAAAATTCTCTCTTCAGAACTCATTCATGCATGATGCTGACAATCACTACTTTGATGTAAGGCAAACACATGATACTAGGATGGAATATGTACAAAAAAACAGGACGACATGGCATGTTCACAACTGTTTGTGTAAACTAAGCAGAAACCATTCCAGCAAATAAGAAGCAATGCAAGCTAGACACCACATGAAAGATGCAACCAATATGACTCTGCCAAGTTAAAAGCGTCCCATCATAAATGGAATTTCAACAAATTAGAAGCAACGCATGCTATAAATCATATGAAAGATGCAACTAATATCGCACTGCATATACTAAAGGTGTCTCGTCATGTTGATTGATGCGGGATACAAAAAAAACAATAGTTTTATGTAAGGACATTCTTAATAAACAGATGTACTATGTACTAAATACATGAAGGCATGTCACATTAACAGGTATAATGTATAAGCTAAGCAGACTAGCACATGCAGTTTATCCAGATTGGAAGAATTACAATCTAGACACCATATGCAACATGCAACCACATATCACACTGCCAAGTTAGACCAAGCACCTGCGATGCTAGTGTACGGGAAATGCTGTAATCAACTACAGAGCTACGTTCACTATCTTCATCTAGCATTTCTGTTTCTTGAGAATCATGTCGGGAGGCTGACACTGCATTCTTTAAATGAGGAGTAGTCCCCTTGCCTGCCTGCCTCGTCATAAGTGATTGATGAGGGATACACAAGAACATTAGTTTGATTTAAGAACATGGTTAATACACAGATGTACTAGTATGTACCAAAAACAGAAAGGCATGTCATATTCAAAGGTATAATGTGTAAGCTAAGCAGATGCAATTTAACCAAATTGGAAGCAATACAAGCTAGACATTCGGCTACAGTGGTGAGCATGATCCTCTAGGACCTGAGAGCCTGGTGGGAGGCGGGCTGCTTCGCCACCATCGCGGCTTTTTAGTTGGCTTCCAGGTGATGCCTTTCTTTGCTGGGCTTGTCACTGGCTCGGCCAGTGCCCTGACTAGCTATTTGTCTTCTGGTGCTCACAGGATGGTGGTTCATGTAAAAATATATCTTTCCTTATCTTACCGACTTCGGCCTTTCGAATACAAGCTAGACATCATATGGAACATGCAACCACATATGACACCGCGAAGTTAAAGCAAGCACCTGGGATGGTGGTTCATTGCGAGCGAGGTCATCAACTCCAGAGCTACGTTTACCGTCTCCATCTGCTGACACTGCACCCTTTATAGCGCTGTAACGTGTCTTGCCTACCCGCATACGAAGCTAGAGCGACTTCTCTCTTTTCTTTTTGGCTTCTCTCATGGCAGCAGAGTCTGAAATACCCTTGCATAAAAACACAATAGTGAGAGTAAGGGTGAAGTGTGTGCAGAACTAGTGCACTGTAAAAGTAGCAGATAGCAGGTGGCTGAAAAATAAATGATAGGAGACATATGATAGCTCTACAACATTGCATGACAAACAAAATTAGATTCTACTCCGTATGATTTTGTAATATATGAGCACAGGAAATGCAGGTACTCCTCCAACACACCACCACATGTGGTCATATCTAAGATAACAGTCGACTGAAAATAAATAGTCAGTCGATTTTTTTAATGAACCGTCCAATCTATAAGGAACGGGCAGATGGCCTTCGTCTACCTCCCGCCAGCCACTGTTGACGATCTTTCTCGAACCGCCAGTGACCACCGGCCCAGACCCCTGCCTCTGCCGCCCTGCCCTCCCATCGACCTCACACCACCGCCATGCTTGGCAGCGCCCCCAGGTCATCCCTTTAATCCCGGCCGACCTCCAGATCGGGTGACGGTAGCTCTAGGCCGCACACGCCCCTAAGATAAACACCAAGGCGCTGCTTCCCCGGCGTAATAGGCATACTAGCGCCTATTACGCCGGGGAATGCTTGTGTTAATTGGGAATCAACTGGCCAGAAATTGAAATTCAGGGGGGCGACGGACCTCTAGCTAAGGTGAAATAGTATATGAGGAGAAACCTTGTGCATCACGAGTTACTAGGAACATCTAGTATCAAGAAGAAGCGGTCAACTGGTGTCTTCTGTGGGATGAATACCGTGCAAGCAGAGACGTAAGATTTGCACGAATAAGGGAAGAGGAGTACGTTTTTCGGTTGCCGGTGTGGTCACCTCCACATGTCGCGCCGATCTTCTTCTTTACTGGGGAAACCGATGTTCTGGAGGGTGCAGGCTTGGAAGAACCCATGGCCAAATTGTTGACTGTGTTGCCGTGGCTGTATGTCGGCGGAGGGGAAGCAGATTCAAGGCGGCGAAGGACGGCGTAGCAGGAACAGCTCCGATGCGATGGAGGGTGGCGAAGTTGGAGCAGCAGCGGTGAGGCGCAGGACGGCGTGGTTGAACTGGCTCGGGTACGGACGGCTCGGCCTCGGCTTCAACTACTAGCCATGGAGGGCGTTGCGGTTGAGGTTGCGGTGGACGACGACGTCGGGGTATCGGCTCCGGCGTGATGGAGGAGGGTGGCGGTTGATGGGTGGGATGGGGTGGTGGACGGAGGACGCTGGGGTTTTGCGGCTGGTGGAGAGGTAGTTTTGGCGCCCACGGAGTACGAATGGGGAATCTGACGGGTGGGAGGGAACCATGTTTCGGTCTGGGACGCGCTTGTTTTTGGCTTTTTTGAACAGAAGATGGGACACGCTTGTTTGAAATTTGGGGAAAGTACAAACTTTGCCCCCTCTTAAATTTCGGAACTACTGCGGGTCGGGGGTAGGATGGTTATCCCAGGTGTCCCAAATAGTGGGGGGGGGAGCGATTTCGGCCGCGCGCATGTGTGCTTAGGCGGCCATTGTGTATGAATGTTTTTCGGATGCGGTTGCGTGGAGTCTAGATGAAGCTACAAACCTACCCCGGTTTAGACCTTTGTACGTCGGGCTGGTAGGTTTCACGAGTCGGAGTTATTAGAAAAGTAATTTCCTTGTACTACCAAACATTGGTCTGACGCGGTTTCGGGCGAGTAGAGGCTCTTTTGGCGCTTCGTTCGAAATTTTGAAACACAAGCATTCACGTTTAGAGTACTCTTGAACTATTAGGATTGGCCTAAATAGACAACGTTATATTTGGCGCTTTCTTTGAAATTTTGACACTTGAAAATCCTATAACTACGATTATTTTGGAATGGAGGAGCTAAATTTGAATCTATTTTGTACACGACTACATATGCTATTATGTACAAAATCAGAGCAAAGATTGGTGCCCCCATAATTTAGGCATGGTTTACAAATTCCATGATATCAAATTCAAATAATTGAATGGACTTCATGTTGAATTCGATTTTTTTAAACCACTTTAAGTTGAATTCAAATGTATGCGAGTTCATAGGTAGCTATTTATAATGTCCATTGTGTAACTTTCGTGTGTATAATGTGCTTTACACACACAACATGAACTATACTCACGTTTATATTCGATTGCTAAAGCGATGCATTGTCTGGACTTCAAACTACTAACTATGTGGATGAATTGTGTCGAATAATAATATAGACATGCTCAAATTCGATAGAATCTAGATGTCTGATGGATCAATGACCGCTCCTTATGCGAATTGCAAATATCATGATCCCATCCTAATATTTGGATACAATTTATATATTTAATCAATGTGTAGAGCAGTCTTTTACGTGTAGTTTCACTCTCTATTGGTGGTCTCTCACACATGCTCACACACTCTCTCCCGAGGTGTCTTTCTCGCACACATGCTCTAGATATAACCCTCCCTCCCTCTCGTAACCATTTACAATTGTTTCCACTAACCTTTATCACAAGCACTCTTCCTCTCGCAAATATACACACGCACAATCTTCATTGACCCTTTCTATATACATGGACCTGCCTACGTGTCTCATGTACGCACATTATCTTTACGCATGTCTCTCACGCATTGTCTCACACCTCTCTTCCTAGTCGATGAGTATGATTCTAGCAGAGCATTCTGTAGGATGCCCCTTAAAGTTAGGTTGGATGAATAGTAATATCAAAGATAAAGGGGTTACCTTAGTCCGAGAACCTAGGGTTACAAATCCTAGCCGGCTTTGTCAGTGGACACAGAGTCCTTCACAATTCTGCTATCTTTGTCTTGTACGACTAGTCATCCATGGGTCTTCCTAAATGCGTCACGGGCCGACCAATGTGGCGCAGGACGGAACCGAATGAAGGGCCTCACCTTGACCCACCGGACCTCACGCGGTGACACACTCTCTTCCCCCACGTCTCATTATCTTCTCACACCCACACATACCAACACAAACACCACACACACAGAAAATTTCTCCTGGTGCCTCTATTCCCCCCCCCCCTTGCATATACACACTCAAGGGAATGGAATCTCTTGTCATGACGTCATATTCGTCTCTCTCTCTCTAGACCACTCTCATTTCTCGTGCTATCTCTCCCACGCCCCCCGTCGGCCCCTCTATCCATGCCTCTCTCGAATATGTAATACACACACACACCTCTCTAGGCCCCGCCAAATGCATCAACTACACATTCACACATGTTACATCACGTACCCCATTGATCTAAAAAGCCCTCTCTTCATGTTTATTTTGCATACAACATTCCTTTTGAATAAAGTGTGGACAAAAAATCATTTTAGAGTTTCTACATATATACAACATTACAAAGTTATATGGAGGAGTACGAACGCTAATTTGCATTGCATGGTGCCCACAATGATATTTATTCCGCACTGTGAATTTGTATAATTTTATACTATATACAAAGTTAGTCATAATAAAGAGAAACGAAGAGCATCTCTCTCTCCATCGCATACCCCCCCTATACGCCCCTTTCACGTATGCACACAAAACTATCTCCAGGTCCTCCAAAACTAAGCCCCCAGAAATTTCACGCATGTTTCATCTTTCTCTCGCGATATATGCAATGACGATCATTGTATTTGAAGCGAAAGCACGATACGTACATTGGACTTCAGAATCCACTCATTACGGTCACCATTTACGTTTAGTGGTTATTGTACAGTCACGGGCTCACCGTACAACTCTGTATTTGCTCATGACATGACTAGTTGACCAGTTAAACGCTCCACGTGGCACCTCTAGTGTTGCATCACATTATCTCACTACCATCGTGCCCACATGTCGACTTGTATCTACTCTACATCTACACTCTTATAAAATACATAAAATACACTCTTATAAAAAACAGAGTTGGTGATGATGGTGTGCCTGCCATCCTGCAATATAGGCCGTCCGATTTATATCTGACGGATAGGAAAGAAAATATGGCAATTTTACAAAAAGGTACCCACACACCTCTCCACATTTGCAAAGAAGGCCTTCCCTCGTTCATCCTTTTCTCTCACAAGATAAACCAGTCATACAAATGCATCTTGATGTTACATGCAACGCACGGGCATCTTGCTAGTAAGAATGAAAACAAACGACAAAAAAAATATTTGGACGGTGGTTCGAAGTCATGACCGCGGGCACAGCGGACAAGGTGGCCTTGTATTGGTATGTTGAGTCGTCTATTTTTACACACAGGAGCTGGCGTGGTGATTATACACACACACACACACGCATGCACACGAACTGCATCCACGCAACACATGCACCCACGCACGCACGCAACACTCACACGTACACACGCAGCCACGCACGCACGCAACACTCACACGCACGCATGCATGCACACACTAGTACACCACACGACCAACACACACTCTCACACTCAAGTGCTCAACCTACACGTGCATGCGCACACATCAGGCCCTGACAGACACATACACAACCAGGTGATTCCCGCACACGGGTTGGAGCCTTGTCGCCTGCGCAAATTTGTGTTTATCTGACCTTTTGCCTATGCGAACTGATAGGTGGGACCCGCAAGGAACGTGGTCAATTTAACTAGTCAACATGGCGCCATGCAGACTATTTTGTCGGTCAACAGAATGCAATCCGATGCTGAACTGTGAGCAAGTGACCGTATAATCACCGCAAAACATATATAGTGACCGTAATTAGCTTATTCTGAAGTTCGGTGATCGCATTACGTTTTTCTCTCTGTAGGCCCTCCAAAACTACATCTCTACACGTTCTCGCATGTTACATCTAACAACTATGCAATACAACACTACTACTACACTCTAACACAATAAATCATATGTGTTTTTAGTTTTACTAGATATCATATTGTTACTTATAATTATTCAGTTTGCACACATTAAAATTGCCTTTGAAATGTATGGCCAGTATCATCTACCTCGCGGGAAAAATCCCGCCCTTTCCTATTTAATCGGGTTTGTATCGATGGATCGTGCGAAACAACAAAACTATAATACTATACAGGACAAGTGACAGTTCACTGGGCCGTCGTGTCGTCTACTCCTCCGTCGTAAGAGTGGAGCGCTTGCTTTCATAAATTTTCTAGTCCCTTTCGCCGACATGTGGGACATCAAGCTACTGGGTCCACGTGCCATACCGGAATACAGTGCAAAGCAGCCGGGGTGAAGCACCCCAGTCATGGCGCCGACGTAGTAATGACCAATGAGGCGTCAAATCACAAAGCTGCACCTTTCCCGCAGTTAAGTTGGAGGGACGAAGCAACCATCATTTCACTCGTTGCTGAATCCGCTTCTCCCTCATCTTCTTCAACTTAACCACGTGTTGCTTCTGCCGTTGTTCTGCCTCATGTGGGACGCGGATCGGCTTGGTAAAGCACTGACACGTGGGACCGCATGTTAGCAAACCGCGAGGACAACGTCCTCCGAAAATAAGAAGCCTAATCCTAGACTTACAAAGGTCTACGTAGCTGCTATGTATACTTTCCATCTAATCTATATATGCCCCCCTGATTTTTAGGTGGGGTGGGCCTAATCATCTCCTTTAATCCAATCAAATAGTCCCACATCACATCAGTTCATAACTTTACGTAAACCATTACGTGGATGTAGCATTGCTCAAATAAGAAACCTCCCCCGCCATCCGCGCGGCAAAATCACCTCCTTTTTACTAATCTTGATTCTATAATTTTTTAGATCAATATAATTGAGATTTGTATAGATAGCACACAGGAGCAAAACCAAGTGGTACGGTTAAGGGCATCCACAATGTGTAGCCAAATGTGAAAATAGCTTTTGGCATCGTGGGAACCATTGTGGACGGTGTTGCCAAAGTCAAAAGGATGGAACGAAGCTCCCTGATTGATTGATTGAAGGAATAGAAAAATGCAATGTCTCTCCTCTTTCTCCCATGCTTGGACACATGTAGTACAATATAGAGCACAGAGTCTACTCCCCTGTCCCTTCTATCACAAATCACAAAGCAGTGAGGCGTCAAATCACAAAAGCACGGACGAAGCAACCATCATTTCACTCTTCGCTGACTCCGCTTCTCCATCGTCTTCTTTGAGAAACCATCTCACCGCACTAGTACTCCTAGTAGTACTCCCTCTGGTCCTTTTTTGTCTGCGTCTAAGAAATTTTTGTTTTCCCCGCAATGCTCTGCGCATTGGCATTTTTTCGCTGCTCTTTCCCACCGGGCCCTCCATCCCTTTCCACCGCATGCGTGCCTGCAGTAATCCCATCTCTCTTTCCCATGTGCTTTGCATCTTCCCAAGGTAGAGAGAGCTGCTTGCATGCAGAAATAGGAGAGAGAGCGAGAGGCGCATGCGTGCAGAGAGATGGACAGGGGGAGAGAGAGAGACGACATGCATGCATGCGGAAGTGAGAAGGTTGGTTTGCATGGTGCTGCATTAATCAAGCGATGAGGAGTGAGATGGTTAGCTCTTTGGAGAAAAAAAATACACATTAATTGACACGTGAAACGAGGATTTGTATCGATTAAATCCCGTGAAGGAAAACCCCGCCTTTCTTTTTTAACACTAGTACTCCTAGTACGTACGTACTTATCCTGTTTGGGTCTAGGCCTTGCATTGCCAAACTTCGCCACACATTTTTGCCAAGCTTGCCTAAAGTTTTCAAAATGAGAAGGAGGTACACTTGCGCACGGCTGTCGCGGTCGCACCGCACCCTCACACGGTCGCTCCTGCACGCCGCGGTCGCACCACACCCTCACACAGTCGCTCCTGCACGCCGCAAACCCAACCAAGGGAACACACCCTCACTGACACGTGCTGTCGCATGTGAACAAACCAAACTCAGCCATCCTATCGCTGACACATAATTTTCGTTCATAGAGTATGTTTATCCAACCGCATGATGGGGAGTATCCGTACGGCCCGTGCGGTGGTCTGTTGGGGAAGAAGAAGAGGTGCAGAAGAAGGAAAGAAGGGTTAGGAGACGTAGGATATTCATCCAACCGCCTGAAATGGTAGACTGGCCCAAGTCAGGAGACTTGCATAACAAATATATGTTTTTACACAGCAAAAGATATATAAAAAAACATAAAGAAAAACTATCACTGCTCGCGGAAAGAGACGGCCTCGTCGTCTTTGGCTGCCGGCGCGAACCAGCCATCGCTGCCGGCGTGTGTCTCCGCACCGTGGTTGTCCTCGGCCTCCAGCTACTCGTTCAAGCGGAGCGTGCGGGCGCTCTGCACGGACGAGAGCACAACCCGGTTCAAGTCGACGACTTCCGGTTCCGCCTGCAGGAGGGCCTCGATGGCAGCGGCATTCACGCGCTCCGTGTCGAGTCGAGCCTCCGCCGCCCGGTTCAAGTCGAGGACGTCCGGTTCCGCCTACAGGAGGGCGTCGATGAGAGCGGCATCCGCGCGCTCTGCGTTGAGTCGAGCATATGCTGCCCGGTTCAAGTCCAGGACGTCCGGTTCCGCCTGCAGGAGGGCCTCGATGGCAGCGGCATCCGCGCGCTCCGCCTCAAGTTGAGCCTCCGCCGCCCGGTTCACATCCACGACATCCGGTTCCGCCTGCAGGAGAGCCTCGATGGCAGCGGCATGCGCGCGCTCTGCGTCGAGTTGAGCCTCTGCCTCCCGGTCCTCCTTTAGTATCGCCATGTTGAACCGCTGGTCCACCTGCACCATGGGGGACTCGGACGCCGGCACGAAGTCGACGTCCATCGTCTCATACCCATTGGGGGCCTTCTGCGCCGCGACCTCCGCCATGAACATTGGATCGGCTTCCTCCTCCTCGTAGCTTGGCTCCAGTGAACTCAGGGATTGGCCCGCTGCAAAGCGAGCTTGGGAACGGAGGTCTGTGGCGCCGACCGTCGCCGCGATTTTTGTGCAGCGCTCCGGCGTCAGCATCTTGTAGTAAGTGATCTTGCGGCACACCATGGCTTTCCGGCGAACTAGGGGACGCTTGATGCGGGCTAGGGGATCGAAAGGTGGGGGAATGGGCTGGAGATTTGGTGTGGTTTTAGGGCAGTGGCTGGCGTAGGCCGAGCAGCGAAGGTTCTGGTGTGAATAGTGGTTCCGGTGACGACCAATCAATCGGTTTTGACTGTACATCGCTCTTGTCGCGTTCGCGTTGCAGCCCGGCACGCTGGACCCTCCACGTCGCTCACCGAATGGAATGCGCTTCGTCTTGCGTTTTCGCTCGCTTGTGGGACCGCAGTTGAGAGCAAACTGACGTCCCTCCCCCTCCCCCACCCGCGTCATTTATTATACCACCACTCCCTCCATTTTATGCAGAGTAAATAAAAACAGAGGGAGTATACTACGGATGAGGATCACCTGACGTGGCCGAACCCATTGAGTAACTGACATGCGGGGCCTAGCAAGCATGGGGTCCACTAGTAAGTGACCGAAAGGGAGGGTAACGCAGGGATACCTACGTCAGAGGATCCACTTCCACTATACTACTTTGACCAAATGTTAGAGTAATAATATATGACATGCATTACACAAATGTTAGAGTAATAATATATGACATGCACTACACAAATGTTAGAGTAATAATATATGACATGCAACTTACACAAAGCATACAGGGTCTAATGCGTTTTTCGAGGATAACTTTGACCAAATGTTAGAGTAATAATATATGACATGCAACTTACACAAAGCATACGGTCAAATTCATATTTGAAAGGTGTTTCCCATGATATAATTTTCACATTATACATCTCATGTACTATTAATCTTGTCAATAGTCAAATTGGAAACCATCTCGAGTACAAATCTAGGAGTACGTACGAATCTAACAATATTGATTGGGCGTTGTTGAATGTTGATACCTTTTTGATCAAAGTAGAGATACTTTGATTACACATAAAACTTATATGTAAACTAGAAAGGATAGGAGGGAGTATATTGTACGTTCAAAAACGAAACGAACATTGAATACCCTTTATATATGATTTGCAGATGCTATGATCACCGGTTCAAAATTTTGAATCCGCCTTAGGTATCACGTGCCCCCACTCGTTCCCTCTCGATTTCATCTCGGGGTCCGGAGATCTATTGAAAGAGGACTAGGGTGGGTACATGCGAATTATACTCGGCGGAATGTTCAAATGAGGCATGCAGGAGGATGGACTCGACTGGAGGGCAACATGATCGATGGAGAAGAGGGTTGGAGAGGAATGAGAAATAAGAAAACGCCACATGATTATACTTGAACGGCTCAAATAAACAATAAGTTGTCTCGCTTAGCCTACATAGTGAAAGGCCTAATGCGCAACGCGGAGCACTGACGCTCGAATATGGCCGGGAAAACAGGGAAACCGACATGTGGGGCAGACTAGTCCAATGGAGGAGCTGGACCACGACCTCCTCGCCACCAACAACCGTTCATGTGGGTCGTTGGGGCCAACAACGGGGCGCAGCTCTAGCACCGCCTCTGGACACGGCGACTGCGGTGAGCGACATGCTCATATCGTAGCTAGACACGGTCGGTTTCAGTGTGCCGAAGGTGGCGTTAGTGCTGTGGCATGACCAACGGTATGCTTGGTTTGTGCCCAAGGTTGCCCCATCAAAGCATTGGGTAGCCAAAATTTTGGTTGAGGTATTGGTTGCCCATGATTTGGCCGACATTGGCAAGAAAAATGAACTAGAGTTGGCTAGAGTTCATTGGCATGCCAAAGAAATGGCAACCATCCAAACAAAGACCAATCTTTGGGTCATGACCAAAATTTTGGTTGAGGTATTGGTTGCCCATGATTTGACCGACATTGCAAGAAAAATGAACTAGAGTTGGCTAGAGTTCATTGGCATGCCAAAAAAGGGCAACCATCCAAGCAAAGACCAATCTTTAGGTCATGACCAAAATTTTGGTAAGGTGCACTTTGGCCACAATCCAAACACACCCAACACCCGGCTCATCGAGGATGCACGGGGTGCCGCGACGCTTCCGCAGAGTGGTGTAGCGCGGCCAACTGCATCCTCTAGACCTGAGACCATGCCGGGTTGTCTTGCTTTTTCAATGACATGCGGGGATCACATGTGAGCAAAGGGCATCTCCAACGTTGCCACGACCGCAGCTGACTACCCTGGCACACCAAAACCCTCGTCCCTTGCGCCGTCGCGCGGTGCGTTCCTAGCCGGCGCCAGCTGCCCGCATTCATGTCGTCTGTTCGTATGTCATTGTTAAGAGGCTCGGTGCCCGAGGAACCAACTCCAGCGACTTAATGACGCACCCAGACGCTTGGCCTCTCCGGAATGCACTACTTAAAGCGGCAACGCCCAACTAACCTCCACACCATAGCGCATCGTCCTCCTACCTGGCACCGCATCTGCCATGACCGCAAGTGCGAACGCTCTGCGGGAGAGCTTGTCTTCGGGGATGAAGCTCGAGGTCGCCGCCCTCGCTCAAGTCGCCTCTCGCAACACAATAGCGGCGTAGTCGGACGCGGACGCGACCGCACAAGCGGTGGCCACGCTGGCGGCTGACGACGGGAGCACCATTAGCCACGCGTCCTACTTGCCGCCGTCCAACGTCCGACACCGCCGAGGTCGGGGACTCCTCCGAGGATGAGTAGGGCATGGGAGGCGGCAGGGCATGGTGTGCCAACTGGCCGGTCCGTATCCCGTGTTCTACTCTTCCTCGCCGGAGACCGCACCTTCACTTCACGGGTCTTGAACCCCGCCCCCGTACATAGAGATCGTAGATGGAGGACGTCGGCCGCCGCCGTAGAATAGGTTTAGGGTCGGGTTTCTTTTATTTTTCTGTCCTATAAAAGTTTGAAATGTAGTGAAAATCTGTCGTGTTTGCATTAATCTGGGCCGGTGTATATGAACTTTCACAATAATATACATACTGTAGGAGTACTAGCAAGATGCCCGTGCGTTGGACGGAAGATCAAGATCTTGTGGGAGAAAAGGATGAACGAGGGAAAGCCTTATCTGCAAATGTGGAGAGGAGTGCGGGTAAATTGTCATAGTTTCCTTCCTATCTGTTAGATATAGATCGGACGACCTATATTGCAGGATGACAGGCACACCATCATCACCAACTCTGCTTTTTATTAAACCGAGACAAATCTAACATGCGAAATAAAATAAACACATAGGGTCTATACATACACAAATTATCTTAGGCACTCCAATAGTACGTCCACTACACATTCACACATTTCACATCTTTCTACATCTACGGGAACCTACGAAAAGGTTAACGTAAATTGCCTCTCTCTCTCCTCCCCTGATTTTCATGGTGGTGGGCCCCTCCCTCCCCCCAATCTACAATCAACAGCTCACATGTTTCACATTACGTTAATTACGTAACTGGGATTACGTAGGTGTAGCATTACTCGTCCTAAAAAACCCAACTAAGCCGACCTCCCAGCATATCGCGCGGGAAAAGACCCGGCCGCGCCGTTTTAGTCGGGATTACCGGATTACTAGTAGTAGTATCGATGGATCGCGCGAAGCAACAATTTTTTTGAGGGGGCGAAGCACCTAGTTTAAAAGGAAAAAAGGTGGTACACTCACAGCACTCCTGTCGCAGTTGCATTGCACCCCACACACGTTCGGTCCTGCACACGGCTCACGCAAATGGAACGCGCTTCGGCTTGCCTCTTCACTGACACGTGGGACTGCACTTGGAGAAACCGACCATGCGCCAAACTCCCCCCGCCCACCACGCGAAAATCCTCCCCCACACCCAAAAATTCCCCCCAAATCCGATTCAACCGCCCTTCGGCCAACTAGCCAATAATATTCCCCAAACCCCCCTCCCCTGTCCCCCTCCACTCCATTCGCTCCACCAAAGCCGCCCTCCCAGCCGTGCTGATACGTCGGCGCCACGGTTCGGCGATCCTCTCGCTCCCATAGTACGCTCTCGTAGACTGCCGTCCTCTAGCCGCGCTGCTGGCTACGTTCTTGTGGAGGCGCACGGCGGTCAGCGCCGCCACCGCTGGCAACGTTCGTGTGGAGACGCACAGCGGACAGCTTCTCCCACGGTACGCGCATTCTAGACTGAGGCCCCATTCATGACGGTGTAGCGCTGAATGTTAGCTGATAGACGCTGTTAATCTCACTGTTTGCCGAAGTAGTTTACTGTTAATATGCTCTGCTTAAGAAGCTTCCTTGCCATGTTCTGCACTCAATCTACTTAGCTGAGATGGCATGCCAAGACCGATTAGTTGCCAAAATATCCTGCCATATATTTATTGTGACGTAGATTGCCATGGTCTAGTAGCCAATCTGTTAGGTGAAATAGCTCTACACCGTTTTATACTCGATCTTTGTTGCTGCGATGGCCTTTGATAGTTCGATGGCTGTGTGCTCGGCCTCATTGATTGCTGAAACAGCCTGCCATAATTTGGCACTCAAATCTGTTTGCTGAATTAGCTCTACATATATTTCGTTACTTAGATCTGCTCGTCCAAATATCTTGCCATAGCTTTAGACATCGACCTAGGTATTTTTTTCTGGACTTCATAAAAAAACATATATGTTTTTCCTGTAATATCTAGTAGAAGAACTAATTTGTATGTCTAACAGATGGATAGGACTTGGATAACTTCTGCTCGAAGATTCTCCGCTGCATATGTCGAGGGGGTTGAAAACTTCATGAACTTTATCAGAGCTGAGTACGGTGGTCCGAAATCAGATGTGCTCTGCCCATGTAGCAGTTGTATGAATTCAGTTACAAGACCCCAGTCAACTGTGCAAAATCATCTACACTTGTATGGGATGTCGGTCACATATACTAGGCGGGTTCATCATGGTGAAGCTGTGAACGTCAATGTTATTGACTACGTGGAAGCAGCAGATCACCATCTTGATCTGCCTGATGCTCAGATGGAAGAGGAGGAGGAGGTGGTGGTGGCAGAGCCAGTGAGTTTGAACAACATTGAAACAATGCTACGAAATGCTCATGCATTCCGTGAACTTTCACATGCAGAAGAAAAACGGTGGGCCTGCATTTGGAACAATGCAACATTGCTGTCACCCCAGGAAATAAGCTGTCGGTATTCTCAGCTATGGTCACCTTTCTTCAGGTGTAGACATCTGAGCGGATGACCAACAAATCATTCGATATGATGTTGGCTGCTTTCCGCAAATCTTTCCCAGATGCGTCTGAGCTGCCACACACCTACAGTAAAATGAAGAATTTCCTTCGTGCAGTTGGAATTGGATATGATATGATCCATGTTTGTAAGAATAATTGTGTTCTGTTCCGAAAGGATTATGCCAACTTAAGTGAATGCCCGAAATGCAAATCATCAAGATGGAAAGATGGCGATGCTGTGAAGAGGATTCTTCATAATGTTCTGAGACATTTTCCAATTACACCAAGATTGCAGAGGTTGTTTCATGATGCTGAAACAAGAGAGGATGTACTGTGGCATTCTAGGAACCAGGAGTACAGAGATCAGAATGTAATGAGCCATCCATCTCATGGTAGTGAGTGGAAAAGCTTCAATGATAAACACAAAGAGTTTGTTGCTGACCCAAGAAACATTAGACTTGGCTTAGCTTCAGATGGATTTAACCCATTTGGCCACCAGAGCGCCACATATAGCATGTGGCCAGTGCTTGTTATCCCTTACAACATGCCTCCAAATGTTTGCACCAAAGAATCAAACTACATGATGGCCTTGCTCATCCCAGGTCCAAAAAGTCCTGGAAAGGATTTTGATTTGTTCATGGAGCCTCTTGTGGAGGAACTTCAACAGCTATGGAAGGGTGTTCTCACTCGAGACCTATATAGCAGCCCACCAGCTGATTTCTTTCTACGTGCTGTTATAATTCAGTGCATCCATGATTATCCAGCTTTGGGCACTATGTCAGGGCGAACGACACATGGTTACAATGCATGTGTTTGCTGTGACAGGAATCTGCTGTCATACGCAATACTTAGCAAGATTTGTTACATTGGACACCGCCGTTTCCTTGCCAAGGACAAGCCACATCCTATAAAATACCGAAGACATGTGTTCAATGCAAAGCATGAAAACCGTGATGCGCCAAAGAGGCTCACCGCCGATGAGTTGCAAGTGGAATTAAAGAAGGTCAGGCATATTACACCAGGAAACCATCCTGGTAATGGTAGCGGGAAAAGGAAGTGTGGCAGGGTAGAAGAGAGATTATTGTTTACCCGCAGGTCCACTTTGTGGGACTTGGAGTATTGGAAAGATTTGGATCTGCGGCATAATCTTGATGTGATGCACATCGAGAAAAATATATGTGACAACATTATCAGCACACTTAATATTGAAGGCAAGACGAAAGATACCTTAAAATCTAGGATTGATTTGACACACCTGGGTATCAGAAAGGATTTGCAGGTGCAACATGAAGGTAAACCACGGGATATGGCACCAGCTGTGTACGTCTTGGACAAGGTAAAAAGAAATGAATTCTGCGAGGTCCTGTCACGTGTGAGATTCCCACATGGATTTGCTTCCAACCCTGAAAGGAGAGTCAGTGCAGATGGAAACAAGGTACAAGGGTTGAAAACTCATGACTACCACGTCCTACTTCAAAGGGTTTTACCTGTTATCCTTAGAGGATTGGGCCGCCCTGACTTATACAGAGCAGTTGCAGAGTTGGGACAATTCTTTAGGGAACTCTGCAGTAGGAATATAAGGATAGATGCTTTGGAGCATCTTAGAGACAATATACCAACTATACTATGCGGCCTTGATAAGATATATCCTCCAGCCTTCTTTGATGTGATGGTGCATTTGGCTGTTCATCTACCTGATGAGGCACTACTTAGAGGTCCAGTACAGTATGGCTGGATGTACCCTATTGAAAGGCGGCTAGGCACTTTCAAGGGCTATGTTAGGAACAGAGCTAGATCCGAGGGTTCCATTGCAGAGGCCTACATTGCTACAGAAGCGTTGACATTCTGCTCAAAATACATTGAAACAACTGATCAGCTTAGCAAAGAGGTGGGTGAAGACAATCCCAGGCTCAATGTTTTCGATTATTCTGTTGGAGTTATAGGGAAGAGTCGACAAGAGGACAAACCTAAAGATTTGGAAAAAATGGTTTGGTATGTGTTGAATAACTGTCCTGAGATACTACCTTATATCAAGTAAGTGCAGTACTGCAGCTTATGCATCGTAATATACTAAACTTGGAGCACATTCTTATATATTTAGATGTTTGACGCGATCACTATGTTCTGCAGCATCTACAAAGAGGAGTTACCGCCGAAAAATCCAAGAAACATTGACAAACTGGTTATGGCAGGATTTGAGAAATGGTTCAAGAACCATGTAAGCTTTTGAAGTGCACGGTCAGTCTTTTAATATATTGAGTACATAAGATGATCAGCTTGTCTATTTTCTAACCATAGGTTAAGAAGATGCGGGAGGATGGGCAGGCAGTTGATGATGCCCTTTACTCACTAGCAATGGGTCCTGATACTCGGGTAAGACATTATGAATCTTGCGTTGTTGGAGATGTGCGCTACAACACCCTTGCACGAGACGAAGGCAGGAAGACACAAAACAATGCCATCATGAGCACGGATACGTATGACAAAGAGACAACTGAAATGTATGCTAACATAACAGACATTGTTCAGTTGAAGTATATCTCCAGTTTCGAGGATCATCGGTGTGTGGTTCTGTTGTGCTGTCGTTGGTACAACCTGTTTTCCAGGATCGCAAAACCCAGAGCTGATGATTATTTCAAATCTATCAATGTCAAGGCGGCATACCAGACCAACGAGCCTTTTATTTTGGCAAATCAAGCAACACAGATATTTTTCTTGGAAGACACATTTGCACGTAGCGATGACTGGAGAGTATTGCAAAGGTTCGAGCAGAGGAATTCGTTTAATGAAGTTGCACAACAAGATGATGCTTACACTGCTCCTGATGTACAAGATAACACAGATGTTCCTAATATCTTTGAGAACCATCATGTCAATGACGCCGGCGAAAAGATTGCCTGTCGTGTTGTGGACATACAAGAGTTGACCAAGAAGAAGCCAACGTTCGAGGACGTTGAGGACGAAGAAGAAGATGACACCGTGGGGAACTACGATTCAGACTGATACACATGGCGAAGATGTTGACGCTGCTGCTGCGGATGATGATTACATTGCTTTTGTCGTATTTGCCTGTCAGAAGACGTTTTTTTATCTACTATGTGAAATTGTGTTTGCTATGACAACTGAAACCTGATGAACATGTTGTTTAGTATTTTGTTGTGAGAAGATCACTTGTTATGCATGCTGATTTGTGTTTGGTGATTGTATGAAAACTAAAACATGATGACATTGTTGTTTAGTTGTACTCATATTTGGCTGTGAAACTTGAATTTGATGACATAGTTTGCTGTTGGACTGCAATTTGCTCGACGTCTTCGAATGAGAACAAAGCTGACCCGACAGGGCCTCTGCTATTTATTTATTTGTATGAGCAAAAGGGGATACCCCCTGATTTCCGCTAATAGAAATCATTAGATGTTCACAACACTATGCCCAGCCTGCTACACAGGTTTCATTCATTACTAGTTTCAGCAAAGTGCTCATGTCATAGCCACTGAATACATCACGAGTGCTACATACACTGCAAATAAAGAGACAATCATCCTACAGAGCACATCAATTTTGCCCATTATCTTCACAAGCTCTTTCATCTCCTCATTACTATCAAGGTCGTTCAGCAGCTATAGCGTGGCCATGATCAGAGGAACTGCATCTTTAACCTTCTGCTCTGCATCTTCCTCTTCTGCAGTTCCTTCAGTTACTTGTCCAACACCCCAACCTACTGGTATTGGGATTCCTCGACTAACCAAATAATCAACATAGTTGCATTCCCCCACATCAGCAACTTCCCAGAAATACAAATCACACAAATCTTCCCTTTTCTGCACGAATCAAATTGGAAGATCATCAACCAAACTATTAAAAAAATCAGCAACTGAAAGCAGCAGAACAACACTTATACATATTATTACCCCATGATTCGGGCATTTGTAGAAGACTCGGTCAGGGTTGCGGATTGTGGTTGAGATGCGACGGATGACTCTGCGTGATTTGCAGCAGTGGCACCACACCAACGGCAGCGGGTTGCGATGAGCAATCGGCTACGGTGCGCGTGCCAGCGGGGGTGTGATGAGACCCACAGGCGATGGTACGGGTGGCGACTTGGCGCATATCTGGTTGTTGCCTGCTGAAGAGCAGGTGGACGAGCAGCCAGCGGACATGGTTGCTGCGGCCAGAGCTTCTGATGCTAGGCAGAGTAAGTAGAGAAGAGGAGAAGCGAACGTTGGATATGTCAGTTTCATTACTTGCAGAGTAGCATAGATAGTGATAGTCTAGGTTTGGATTCGAACCAGCTACAGGAGCACGTCTTTCTTTTTTCTAAAACTTGGCAACGTCTCTTTACTGGTATACTAGCTTGTTCTGTACGCCTTCCCAAGTCTTTGATTTTCTTTCTATATATAAAAAGTATGCTACTTGGTGTCCCCTTAGTCAACAAACGATTGTGCCAACCTTGACCGTTGGATTGACATTCAACGTCTGTCGCGTTTCTTCAGTCTCTTCTTCCTCGAGCCGCCAAAGCCAAACCAGCGCCGGCGGGACCACCTGCTCCCGCCTCCCACAGCTGGTTGTGATCTTCGCCGGATCCTGTTCGTTCCCGTCCGAGGCCTCACCATTGTCCTCTGCCTTGGTTCGCTCACCGCGGCGCTGCCCTCCGGTGTTGTCAACATGGTCAACAACCGAGAGGAATAAGGAGATGACTATACATGGTGAGGATGACAGTAGGGACCCAGCAGCGCACGCAATAATTTTGTATTTTCGGGACGGAAAGGGTATCAACTGGGTTGTGCGGGACCCGCGGCCCGTCTAGCCCAGGCTTTTATTTCATATGTTTAGCACATGACCAACCCAGTTTGTTTTTTTCCTTTCTGAAAATGGCTAGCCAGCTATTTTGTTTTTTGCAGAATAACCAACATAGGCCTACTTGCTTTTCTACGCCCTGCTGGGCCGGAAATCTTTCAAGACGAGGAGGGATGCATTTTTCCCAGGAAATGGGCTATAAATAATAAGAAATGGGCTATAAGTAATAATAAATGGGCTGTAAAATAAAAAAGAATACAGCATATAGGCAATTAGTTCCAAAATACTGTTTTCTTTCGGATTTTGATATTTTAAATTTCATTGTTTTTGTGCGGGTAAAATTTCATTGAATTTAAATTAAGGTATATTTAGATTTAAAAGTAATTTGAATCTGGCTAGAAATTTCGGGATGTATGCTGTTTGGGACAGATTTGGAGGTTGACTTGTGGGTCTACTAGGTTGACGTGTACTTTGGCTTTGTCAACTTAGTCCACAAACGATTCTAGCAGCAGTGACCGTTGGATGTTAATCCAACGGCCGTGCTGCTTCTTCAATATCTGATCTTCTTACTCTAGCCGCCCAAACCAGCTCCGGTGGGACTGCCTGCTCCCGCCTCCCGTGGCCGGCTGTGCTGCCGCACAGGCCGCACCGCCCCACCCTACTTCATTGCTGGTCAGGCCATTCCTCTACTCACCCACACCTCCTGTTATTTTCCGGCGACGGCAGCCGGACTAGTAAACCCTCGTACTCCCCACCGCGTGCGCAACCATTGCCGAGTCTTCCCCGGCTCCATGAAGTTCCCTTCCTAGGCCTCGCCGTCATTCACCGCCATGGTGCTCTCGGCGCAGCCTAGTCAACGTGGTCAACGGACGACATCCATCGGCCGTGGACTGTACGCGCAAAATAATGATTCCTCCACCTGGCAGCTGGGACCCACCGAAGGGCCTCTGTATTTCGTGAAAAAACATTCCCCCCGCTGACATGTCGGACCCACCAGCTATATCTTCGCATGCAAGGAACTGCCTCCTTATTACGCACAAAAAAATGAATACCCCCTGCTAGCTGGGACCCACCATTGTGGGAGGCTGACTTGTGGGCCTACTAAGTTGACGGGGACGGATGGCTTTATCAACTTAGTCAATATGAGCGATTCTAGCTCCAGTGACCGTACGATGTCCATCCAACGGCCGTAGTGCTTCTTTAACCTCTGGTCTTTTTGCTCCAGCCGCCCAAAGCAACACCGGTCGTGCCACATGCTCCTGCCTCCCGTGGCCGGCTGTGCAGTCGCAGAGGCCTCACCGCCCCCTACTATTCCCACCGCTAGCCAGGCCCTGCGGCGACGGCAGCCTCACACCGCAGCCGAACTAGTGAACCCTCGTACTCCTCTCCGCGTGGGCTTCCACTGTCGTGTCTTTGCCGGCTCCGCGTCGTCCCTTTCCTAGGCTTCACCGTCGTCCACCGCCGTGGTGCTCTCCGCGCAGCGTGGTCAACGTGGTCAAGGAACGACTTCCATCGGAAGAGTACTGTACATGGAGAGGCTGACAGCTGGGTCCACGGCCACAACCCAGTTTTTTTGTGATTTGCCAAGTAAGTCGCTTTGTCAGGCCTATTGGGCTGCAAATCTTTCAAGATGAGTAGAGCTTTCATTCGGCTGGCCAAGAAAATGGCCCATCAGTAATGAGAAATGGGCTGTACATTTTTAAAACACATCAAACCGGCAATTAGTTTCAAATATTTTTTTCATTTCGAGATTTTAAATTACATTAATTTTTATGCGTGGAGAATTTGTTGGATTTTATATTGATATACATTTATTTTTAAAATCAGTTTGAATGTGAGTCGAATTTCGGGATTAAAAACAGTTCGGACCGCACCAAAATATGCAAAATTTCGTATAATTTTTTAACCGTGGTGTAGCGACCTGACCCGAATGGATCACGTCTACTGTGCTACGGTGTCATCCCTGGATCAGTAATGCTGACACCACACAGTACATCGAGGTTTTATAGCAGAGTTGCAATCACACACTTATTACATCGATGGCTGAAAAAGAACTTATTACAATAAATATGACTTAAGGCCATATTTTAAAGATAACAGCGGAAGACTTGGAAGATAAATGGGTCCATCAACTCCAGCGGCATCACTGAGTATAGGGCCACGACCTAAACGCACCTCAATCGTCGTCTGAAAAGTCTGCAACATTAACGTTGCAGCCCGAAAACGGGTCAGCACATGGAATATGCTGGCAAAGTAACACATAGAGAGTAATGGAATGAAACAGCTATACTATATGCATATATGGCTGGTGGAAAGCTCTATGGTTACAGTTTTTGCGTAAAGCCAATTTTTCCCTACTGCAAAGGAATAAATTTTATTTACTATCATGGTGGTTGTGAAACATTGAGAATGGTTGACAGCATTCTCAATCCCAATTAAAAATAATTAAAACCCAATAACATTAATTAGAAGTAACATGTTGAGATTCACAATGATATTCAAGTACTAGATACTCAAGTTGTCCATAACCGGGGACACGGCTAATCATGATTAGTTTGTTACTCTGCAGAGGTTGCGCACTTTTCCCCACATGACTCGATCGCCTCCGTTTGGTTTCTCGCACTACATGGTGTTTGAGAAGACGGATGACCGAGACATAGTCTTTCAGAAGCACTAGCACCTTACATGTGGGGTAGACCGGTACACCTACATCCCCTACATCTGCTAGTCCACCCCGTAAGAGTTCGCACAACTTAGTCAACTATGCCAGAGCCCATAGTGGCATGTGGCTGCACACGGAAGTTTCTAGCATGAATTATCTTATGATCCCTTTGAGCCTGGGTGGCGGTCCAAAAAAAACAGGCAAGTCCTGATAGACATCAGGTGCCTCAATCCACCCAGATGTGTGTTTAAGTTGCCACCTTAGATAAACCATTAAAATTATCAATCTCACATCTGTCATGGATATCACTCACCCAATCCACGTCTACTAGCATAGCATGGCATAATAAGTAAACGTAGAAGTAACTCCCAAAGGTTTCATAATAATACAGGTAATAGGTACTACCTCATCTACTTCCCATCCCACAGTTTAATTAGATCCTAATCATGCAATGTGTGAGGATTGATCTAATGCAATAAAACATGGGTTGTAGAAAAGGTATGATCAAAGTGTTACTTGCCTTGCTGATGATCCGCGAGTCCTAGGGTTTCGAGGTAACAAGCGGCGCAATCCGGGTAATCTATCGCAGACAAACAACAAGCATACAATAAGTACTCATCTAATGCACAGGTAAAACTCGAACAAGAGAACGAACCAGGTAGTTCAACTTAAGAACTCCGGTTGCAAGAAAGAACGAAAAACAAACGACGGAAGAAAACAACTCGGTTCTAGCAAGTTGAATCTAGGTCAAAATTTTACTGTAATAAAAGCTTGTTCAAGTTGATTAGACGGAACGGCGGTTTCGAGACGAAACTCCAGGCGCTTGAATCACCTGATTCCGATAAACGAGCAAAAAGATAGACTAGGAAGAAGATCGGATCTGAGATCGCGATCGCGGAATAAATCCGACGAAAAGAAAAAGAAGAACGGTTAAACGAACGGACGTTCGTTAACCTAGAAGAATCCGGTGATCACGTTCGTTAGGACGAACGGTCCGGCGAACGGTCCAAAGCAACTAAATCGGAGAAGAAAACGAATCCGATCTAGGGTTTCGGAGAAGAAAAACCGAACGAAAAACCGATCTAGAAAACCGGAACGGTTTAGAGAATAAAAGAATCGGAACGATTAGAAGAAAACGATCCGACAAAAAGAATAGATGTAGCGCGGGGCAACCTTGGCGAGGTCTCCGGTGAGGGGCTCCGGCGGCGTCGGCGTAGGGCGGCGGCGTGGGCAAGGTGCGGCGGCGGCGCGGGTGTGGGGCGGCGGCGGCGGTGACGCAGGGCGCGGTGTGATGCGGCGCGGCGGCGGTAAGGTGCCGCGGCGGCGCGGGTGAGGCGGCGCGGCGGCGGTGACGCAGGGCGCGGTGTGATGCGGCTTGGCGGCGGTGACGCAGGGCGCGGTGTGATGCGGCTTGGCGGCGGTAAGGCGCGGTTGTGGAGGAGAGCTTTGATTTGATGTGTTTAGAGGGGGGGGGGTGCTTGGGTATTTATATTGGTGAGGGGAGATAAAACTTGGGGGAGGGATCAAGGAATTGGAATAGGAGTAGGAAAGATCTAGAAAATAAACGGAATAAGGAAAGGGGAGGGGCTAAAGCCTAGAATCCAAAAAGGATTCGGCTAAGAGGCAGAGGCGGCGGCGGCCTTGCGCCTGGCAAGTGCACGCGCGGCTCCCTGGGGGCGGTGGCCTTTGGCCCGGCTGGGCCTTGGCCTGGCCGGCCTTGGTCCAGTTTTTTTTGTTTTTTTTATAAATGGTTCAGCGTGCAGAGAAAAAAAACAAAAAGAGATCTAAACGAACTCCGAAAAATCTAAAGTAAATTTTCCCCGACTCCTAAAAATGAGCCGAACAAAATGAACTTTTCTCCGGACCTAAAATGCAATTTTTGAAAACGCGCATTTTCCCTATCCAAATAAAATGCAAATAAACACCGGAAAGCAAAATTGATCTATTTATTATATTTTCATTTTTCCTAAATTTGGGAAAGTCATATTATTCCCTCTCTCATGTATTTCGACACCGGAAAAATTATTGAAGATAAAATAAATAAATCAACTGATCCTATTTTCAAAATTCGAGAGAACTCTCAAATATGAAAATAACGAAATCTCCAACTCTCTCCGAGGGTCCTTGAGTTGCGTGAAATTTCTAGGATCAACCAAAATGCAAGAAAATATGATATGCATATGATCTAGTGTATAACATTCCAAATTGAAAATTTGGGATGTTACAAACCTACCCCCCTTAAGATGAATCTCGCCCTCGAGATTCGGGTTGGCTAGAAAATAGGTGAGGGTGGTCTTTGAGCAAATCTTCTTCTCTCTCCCAGGTGGCTTCATCTTCTGAGTGGTGGTTCCACTGAACTTTGCAAAACTTGATAACCTTGCTGCGAGTAACTCTACTGGCAACATCGAGAATCTTGACTGGCTTCTCCTCATATGTTAGGTCATCCTTTAACTGAATTGCTTCTAATGGCACTGTATCTCTTAGCGGTACCTCCGCCATCTCGGCGTGACATTTCTTCAGCTGAGAAACATGGAATACATCATGAACTCCTGACAGTCCTTCTGGTAATTCCAACTTATAAGAGACTTCTCCCATACGTTTCACGATCTTAAATGGTCCAACGAAACGCGGTGCTAACTTTCCCTTAATTCCAAAACGCTGAACTCCTCGAAGTGGGGATACTCGAAGGTAAACTCTGTCTCCGGTTTTGTAAACTGTCTCCTTGCGTTTAGAATCTGCATAGCTCTTCTGCCTGGACTGGGCTACCTTGAGCCTATCGCGAATCAACTTAACCTTCCGTTCTGACTCCTTAATCAAATCTGGTCCAAAGAATTGACGGTCTCCAACTTCTTTCCAGGACAACGGTGTCCTGCACCTCCTTCCGTATAAAGCTTCGAAAGGGGCCATCTTCAAACTGGTTTGGTAACTGTTGTTATAAGAAAACTCCGCGTACGGTAAGTTTTCGTCCCAACTTGATCCATAATCTAGTGCACAAGCTCTCAGCATATCTTCCAAAATCTGATTGACTCTCTCGGTCTGTCCATCCGTCTGTGGGTGAAAAGCTGTGCTGAACTCTAGTTTGGTTCCTAAAGTTTCATGCAATTGATTCCAAAACTTTAAGGTAAATTGGGTTCCTCTATCTGATACGATACTCCTCGGAACTCCATGCAAACAAACGATTCTAGTCATGTATATCTTTGCCAACTTAGCACTGGTGTAAGTGGTCTTAACTGGAATGAAATGTGCTACCTTCGTCAAACGATCAACTACTACCCATATCGAGTCATATCCGGCTTTTGTCCTAGGTAGCCCTGTGATAAAATCCATGCCTATCTTATCCCACTTCCATTCGGGTATCGACAGTGGTTGTAACAATCCTGCTGGCTTTTGATGTTCTGCTTTTACTCTCTGACATACGTCACAAACTGCTACATATGCTGCAATATCCTTCTTCATTCCGGTCCACCAGAATGTTTCCTTCAAATCCAAATACATCTTGGTATTCCCTGGGTGAATCGAATATGGTGGATTATGTGCCTCCTGCAAAATCAACTTCCTGATCTCCGGGTCATTGGGCACATAAACACGGTCCTCAAACCATAAGGTGTCGTGCTCATCCTCACGAAATCCCTTTGCTTTTCCTTTGCTAAGTTTCTCCTTTATAGCAGCAATCTCCTTGTCAGATTTCTGAGCTTCTCTGATCTTATCCATCAATGTTGATTGAATCTCCAATGCTGCTACATAGCCTTTCGGAACTATTTCCAAACATAGCTCACGAAGGTTTTCTGCTAATTCCTTTGGTATTTTCCCTGTCATTATCGTATTGACATGGCTCTTACGGCTCAATGCGTCAGCTACTACATTAGCCTTTCCGGGATGGTAATGCAATCTCATGTCATAATCCTTGATGAGCTCCAACCATCTCCTCTGTCGGAGGTTCAACTCCTTCTGAGTGAAAATGTACTTCAAACTCTTATGATCCGTGTACACCTCACAATGATTTCCAATGAGGAAATGTCTCCACGTCTTCAATGCATGCACTACTGCTGCTAACTCCAAATCATGCGTGGCACAATTCAACTCATGAGGCTTCAGTTGTCGTGATGCATACGAAACAACTCTCCCTTCCTGCATAAGCACTGCTCCAAGTCCTCGACGTGAAGCGTCGCAATACACCTCATAATCCTTGGTCTGATCTGGCAAAATCAATACCGGTGAGGTAACCAATCGTTTCTTCAACTCCTGGAAACTAGCCTCACACTCCTCAGTCCATTTGAACTTAGTATCCTTCTTCAACAATTCAGTCATAGGCTTTGCAATCTTTGAAAAGTTCTCAATGAATCTCCGGTAGTATCCTGCGAGTCCAAGAAAACTCCGGATCTCTCCATCTGTTGTTGGTGCTTCCCATTCGGTTACGGTCTCAACCTTTGTGGGGTCAACTGCTATACCTTCTCCGGATATAACGTGTCTGAGGAATCCAACTTCCTTCAACCAAAACTCACATTTGCTGAATTTGGCATATAACTGATGTTCCCTTAATTTCTCCAAAACCAAACACAAATGTTCCTTATGCTCCTCTTCATTCTTTGAATAAACAAAAATGTCATCAATGAACACTACGACGACATTCCCATTACCATTACCATTCCCATTACCATTCTTGTGGCCATTATGGTTGTGAGAGCTACCTCCTCCATGGGTGTGCTAAAACTTAAATCCCGGTTTAGGGGTAAAACGGGGCTTCTGCTGGGCTCCAGAGTTATACTTCCCCTGTCCATACTTCCTCTTACGGTTCTCAATCTGCTGTTGCTTCCCTTCAATCATGATGGCACGATCTACCAACTCCTGGTAGTTGTTGAAACTTGCTACCATCAACTGCATGCTTAGTTCATCATTCAATCCTTCCAGAAACTTCTCCTGCTTGGCTGCATCCGTAGCAACGTCATCTGGGGCATAACGGGCTAGCTTACTAAACTCTTCCACATACTGGCCAACAGTCCTTCCTCCTTGGCGTAAGTTGCGAAACTCACGCTTCTTTATGGCCATAGCTCCTGCTGAGACATAGGCAGTGCGGAAAGCTTGCTGAAACTGATCCCATGTGACAGTGTCAACTGGGTAAGTGGCTGTGAAATTCTCCCACCATGCTGCCGCGGGTCCGTCAAGCTGGTGTGCGGCAAACTTCACTTTCTCACCATCCGTGCATCCTGTAGTGGTCAACTCCCTTCCTATCTTGCGGAGCCAATCGTCTGCTACTATTGGCTCGGTGCTACTGGAAAACACCGGCGGATTCAGCCTAAGGAAACGAGCTAAGTGGTCAACAGGTGGTGGTGGTGGTGGGTTGTTGTTGTTGTTCTGCTGATTCTGAACTAACATCTGCATCAATTGATTCTGCTGCTAGATCAACTGAGTGAGCTCCGGTGGAAATCCATTGTCACGTCTCGGAGGCATCTGAGGGTTTAGAAAAGACGAGAATTAAGAATAGAGGGGGTCTAAAGGGAAAACACTACCCATATGCACATGAGGCAAATGCACACAAAATCACTTCAATCAATCAAACAAGGGCTTACAAACGGTCTATCTATCGCAAAAGTGCTCGACTATAATGTGTTTACATGGGGGAATACTACTACTATCTAGTGGTCATCTAGAAATTTGAATCGGTGGAAGACTCCATGATATCTACTCCAGCTTCGTCTTCAAAGTCGGGTTCACTTGGATCCGAATCGGTGTCGTCGATGATGATGTAGTTGTCTGGACATGCGACGTACTTGTCGTCCTCCTGGGATGCTAACTTCCTCTTGAGTTCTTCAATCTCCTGCTTAAGATCGCAATTGTGCCTTGCTAGAGCTACGATCTCGTCCATGTAGTCCTTGCGTGTAGACTACAGTTCTCCTTCTAGCTCGATGATCCTTGCCTTCGCATTCTTCAACTCTACCATATCATTGCACATCTGGTTCTCGTGGCGTCGAATGTGCTGGTTTAACTCCTGGATGAAAGATGCAATGGATCTATCCTTCTTGGTGCTGACTAACTCCCATTATTCATCACGGCGTCCGCAAATCTGGTAGATAGTGTCCTTGAGGTCTTCTTGATAAACTTCTCCAATGCGTCCTATGGTGATATGGGCTGCCATGCTCCTTCCTAGACTCCAGGTTGGTGCATTGAAAACACTATCTATGGGCTTCGTGATTGGCGCGAATGTTCTTCCCGGAACATGAGCTTGAATCTTCCAGCGCTCCTCTTCAGGCAGAGTGGCGTTGAAGGTTCCCGTGAAGCTTGGTAATCCAATGTTCAGGTACTTGGTGACTTCCATCAGGTGAAATCCAAATGGTGTGCCTTCATCCGGTTGAGCGTACTTAATCTTCGCGTGCGTCATCCTAATAGAGTAGAAAAGATGAGGAGTTAGAAAATGAGAAGAGAAGGGTGATCTATGGCTTTAACTTAGTGGTCGTGTCCTACAGTCAGCGTGTGCTCTGATACCATCTCTGTAGCGACCTGACCCGAATGGATCACGTCTACTGTGCTACGGTGTCATCCCTGGATCAGTAATGCTGACACCACACAGTACATCGAGGTTTTATAGCAGAGTTGCAATCACACACTTATTACATCGATGGCTGAAAAAGAACTTATTACAATAAATATGACTTAAGGCCATATTTTAAAGATAACAGCGGAAGACTTGGAAGATAAATGGGTCCATCAACTCCAGCGGCATCACTGAGTATAGGGCCACGACCTAAACGCACCTCAATCGTCGTCTGAAAAGTCTGCAACATTAACGTTGCAGCCCGAAAACGGGTCAGCACATGGAATATGCTGGCAAAGTAACACATAGAGAGTAATGGAATGAAACAGCTATACTATATGCATATATGGCTGGTGGAAAGCTCTATGGTTACAGTTTTTGCGTAAAGCCAATTTTTCCCTACTGCAAAGGAATAAATTTTATTTACTATCATGGTGGTTGTGAAACATTGAGAATGGTTGACAGCATTCTCAATCCCAATTAAAAATAATTAAAACCCAATAACATTAATTAGAAGTAACATGTTGAGATTCACAATGATATTCAAGTACTAGATACTCAAGTTGTCCATAACCGGGGACACGGCTAATCATGATTAGTTTGTTACTCTGCAGAGGTTGCGCACTTTTCCCCACATGACTCGATCGCCTCCGTTTGGTTTCTCGCACTACATGGTGTTTGAGAAGACGGATGACCGAGACATAGTCTTTCAGAAGCACTAGCACCTTACATGTGGGGTAGACCGGTACACCTACATCCCCTACATCTGCTAGTCCACCCCGTAAGAGTTCGCACAACTTAGTCAACTATGCCAGAGCCCATAGTGGCATGTGGCTGCACACGGAAGTTTCTAGCATGAATTATCTTATGATCCCTTTGAGCCTGGGTGGCGGTCCAAAAAAAACAGGCAAGTCCTGATAGACATCAGGTGCCTCAATCCACCCAGATGTGTGTTTAAGTTGCCACCTTAGATAAACCATTAAAATTATCAATCTCACATCTGTCATGGATATCACTCACCCAATCCACGTCTACTAGCATAGCATGGCATAATAAGTAAACGTAGAAGTAACTCCCAAAGGTTTCATAATAATACAGGTAATAGGTACTACCTCATCTACTTCCCATCCCACAGTTTAATTAGATCCTAATCATGCAATGTGTGAGGATTGATCTAATGCAATAAAACATGGGTTGTAGAAAAGGTATGATCAAAGTGTTACTTGCCTTGCTGATGATCCGCGAGTCCTAGGGTTTCGAGGTAACAAGCGGCGCAATCCGGGTAATCTATCGCAGACAAACAACAAGCATACAATAAGTACTCATCTAATGCATAGGTAAAACTCGAACAAGAGAACGAACCAGGTAGTTCAACTTAAGAACTCCGGTTGCAAGAAAGAACGAAAAACAAACGGCGGAAGAAAACAACTCGGTTCTAGCAAGTTGAATCTAGGTCAAAATTTTACTGTAATAGAACTGCGGTGACGCAGGGCGCGGTGTGATGCGGCGCGGCGGCGGTAAGGTGTGGCGGCGGCGCGGGTGAGGCGGCGCGGCGGCGGTGACGCAGGGCGCGGTGTGATGCGGCTTGGCAGCGGTGACGCAGGGCGCGGTGTGATGCGGCTTGGCGGCGGTAAGGCGCGGTTGTGGAGGAGAGCTTTGATTTGATGTGTTTAGAGGGGGGGGTGCTTGGGTATTTATATTGGTGAGGGGAGATAAAACTTGGGGGAGGGATCAAGGAATTGGAATAGGAGTAGGAAAGATCTAGAAAATAAACGGAATAAGGAAAGGGGAGGGGCTAAAGCCTAGAATCCAAAAAGGATTCGGCTAAGAGGCAGAGGCGGCGGCGGCCTTGCGCCTGGCAAGTGCACGCGCGGCTCCCTGGGGGCGGTGGCCTTTGGCCCGGCTGGGCCTTGGCCTGGCCGGCCTTGGTCCAGTTTTTTTTGTTTTTTTTATAAATGGTTCAGCGTGCAGAGAAAAAAAACAAAAAGAGATCTAAACGAACTCCGAAAAATCTAAAGTAAATTTTCCCCGACTCCTAAAAATGAGCCGAACAAAATGAACTTTTCTCCGGACCTAAAATGCAATTTTTGAAAACGCGCATTTTTCCCTATCCAAATAAAATGCAAATAAACACCGGAAAGCAAAATTGATCTATTTATTATATCTTCATTTTTCCTAAATTTGGGAAAGTCATATTATTCCCTCTCTCATGTATTTCGACACCGGAAAAATTATTGAAGATAAAATAAATAAATCAAATGATCCTATTTTCAAAATTCGAGAGAACTCTCAAATATGAAAATAATGAAATCTCCAACTCTCTCTGAGGGTCCTTGAGTTGCGTGAAATTTCTAGGATCAACCAAAATGCAAGAAAATATGATATGCATATGATCTAGTGTATAACATTCCAAATTGAAAATTTGGGATGTTACACGTGGCCACAATATGGGCTGTAATGCTAACAACAAGAATATGGGCTCCAAAAAAGACCTTAAGAATTAGCAAATGGGCTGTATGCTATTTTCCACAGATTTGAGGCTTTCCTAAAAAAGGTTGACGCACAAGCAGTGACTGTTGGATGTCCATCGAACGGCCATCGTGCTTCTTCAATCTCTGCTCTTCCTGCTCCAGCCCCTCAAACAAGCGTCGGCGGGAGGACTGCCTGCTCCCTACTCCCCGCGGCCGGCTGTGCTGCCGCACAGGCCTCATCGCCCCACCGTACTCCCATCGCTGGCCTGGCCATCCCTCTACTCACCCACACCTGCTGTTATTCTCCGGCGACGGCAGACGAACCAGTAAACCCTCATACAGTCGTACTCCCCTCCGCGTGGGAAACAACTGCCGAGGCTTCCCTGCCTTCGTGTCGTTCCCATCCTAGGCCTCACCGTCGTCCACCGCCCTGGTGCTCTCGGTGCGGCCTAGTCAACGTGGTCAACGACCGACATGCATCTGAAGTGGACTGTATGTGGAGAGGCCGACGGCAGGGTCCACGGCCGCATGCAAGGAAATGCCTCCTTATTACGCGCAAAATAATGATTCCTCCACCTGACATCAGGGACCCACCGAAAGGGCCTCTGTATTTCGCGAAAAAACGTTACCGCCGCTGACAGCTCGGACCCACCAGCTATATCTTCGCACGCAAGGAAGTGCCTCCTTATTATGCACAAAAAAATAAATACTCCCCCTGTTAGCTGGGACCCAGTATAGTGGCAGGCTGACTTGTGGGCCTACTAAGTTGATGGGGACGGAGGGCTTTGTCAACTTAGTCAATATATGCACGATTCTAGCTCCAGTGACCGTACGATGTCCATCCAACGGCCGTAGTGCTTCTTCAACCTCTGGTCTTCTTGCTCCAGCCGCCCAAACCAGTGCCGGTCGTGCCTCGTGCTCCTGCCTCCCATGGCCGGCTGCGATGCGGCGGAGGCCTCACCGCCCCCTACTACTCCCACCGCTGGTCAGGCCATCCCTCTACTCACCCACACCCCCTGTTATTCTGCGGCGACGGCAGCCTCACACCGCAGCGAACCAGTGAACCCTCGTACTCCTCTACGCGTGGGCATCCACTGCCGCGTCTTCCCCGGCTCCGCGTCGTCCCCTTCCTAGGCCTCGCCGTCGTCCACCACCCTAGTGCTCTCGTCGCGGCGTGGTCAACGTGGTCAAGGAACGGCTTCCATCAGACGTGGACTGTATGTGGAGAGGCTGATGATACGTCTCCGTCGTATCTATAATTTTTGATTGTTCCATGCCAATATCCTACAACTTTCATATACTTTTGGCAACTTTTTATACTATTTTTGGGACTAACATATTGATCCAGTGCCCAGTGCCAGTGCCTGTCTGTTGCATGTTTTTGGTTTCGCAGAATATCCATATCAAACGGAGTCCAAACGGGATAAAAACGGACAGAGATACTTTTTGGAATATTTGGAAAATTCCGGAAGAAAAATCCACGCGAGACGGTGCCCGAGGGTGTCACGAGGCAGGGGGGCACACCTGCCCCCCTGGGCGCGCCCCTTACCCTCGTGAGCCACCCGTAAGGCGGTTGACGCTCTTCTTTTGCCGGAAGAAAGCTAATTTTTGGAAAAAAAAATCACGGCGAAGGTTTCAGGCCAATCGGAGTTACGGATCTCCATATATACACGAAACAGTGAAATAGAGCCATGAGAGAACGCAGAAACAGAGGGAGACAGAGAGACAGATCCAATCTCGGAGGGGCTCTCGCCCTTCCGATGCCATGGAGGCCAAGGACCAGAGGGGAAACCCTTCTCCCATCTAGGGAGGAGGTCAAGGAAGAAGAAGAAGAAGGGGGGCCCTCTCCCCCTTGCTTCCGGTGGCGTCGGAGTGCCACCGAGGGCCATCATCATCATCATCATCATCTTCACCAACAACTTCACCGCCTTCACCACCAACTCTTCCCCCTCTATGCAGCGGTGTAACCTCTCTCTTACCCGCTGTAATCTCTACTTAAACATGGTGCTCAACGCTATATATTATTTCCTTATGATGTATGGCTATCCTATGATGTTTGAGTAGATCCATTTTGTCCTAATGGCTATTTGATGATCAAGATTGGTTTGAGTTGCATGTTTTATTATTGGTGCTGTCCTATGGTGCTCTCCGTGTCGCGAAAGCGTGAGGGATCCCCGCTGTAGGGTGCTGCAATATGTTTATGATTTGCTTATGGTGGGTGGCGTGAGTGAACAGAAGTACAGACCCGAGTAAGTAGGTTGTTTGCGTATGGGATAAAGAGGACTTGATGCTTTAATGCTATGGTTGGGTTTTACCTTAATGAATCTTTAGTAGTTGTGGATGCTTGCTAGAGTTCCAATCATAAGTGCATATGATCCAAGTAGATAAAGTATGTTAGCTTATGCCTCTCCCTCAAATAAAATTGTAATAATGATTACCGGTCTAGTTATCGATTGCCTAGGGACAAATAACTTTCTCGTAACAACAAACTCTCTACTAAACCTAACTTAGTTGTATCTTTATCTATACAGCCCCTACTTTTTATTTACTTGCTCTTTATTATCTTGCATACCTATCCAACAACACCTACAAAGTACTTCTAGTTTCATACTTGTTCTAGGTAAAGCGAACGTCAAGTGTGGGTAGAGTTGTATCGGTGGTCGATAGAACTTGAGGGAATATTTGTTCTGCCTTTAGCTCCTCGTTGGGTTCGACACTCTTACTTATCGAAAGAGGCTACAATTGATCCCCTATACTTGTGGGTTATCAAGACCTTTTTCTGGCGCCGTTGCCGGGGAGCAATAGCGTGGGGTGAATATTCTCGTGTGTGCTTGTTTGCTTTATCACTAAGTAATTTTTATTTGCCGTTCTTAGTTGTTCTCTATCTTTAGTTATGGATATGGAACACGAAATACCAAAAAAATTAGGTGTACTTGCTACTCATGGAGATGAGGAACCTCCTAAAACCCTCGATGCTCAATATGTGAAAAATATTATGTACCACTTTGATAATCCTGAGCAAACCTCATTCAATCTGGTAATGGGAGTAACGTTGGATCAACGTGAATACTTTAGGGATTATCGCTTGACACAAAAAGGGAAACTATTATGGGATCAAATTTATATATTGAAGTGGTATGCTCGGCAAGTATGCTTGAGTTATGATATTACTTGTTGCTCTAGGATGAAGGCTCTGCACCTTCCCTTTTCATGTGAATTTAATGATAATGAAACCTTGGCTTCTTATGCTAGAGGTATATATGATTACTATGATGTGGAACAAATAGAAGAATTTGTTGCTTTTAAGGGTGCTTATGAAATTGAATCTTTGTTTGAAAAGAATGAAGCTTATGATGATGATGTTTATAGGCCTGAAAATTTAGCTATCTTAAAATATTGTTATGATAATTATGAATATAATTCCTATATTAATGCGTTTATTGAGAAAGTCTCCGCTGTCCAAGAAGAGACTAATATTTTGCAGGAATCTATGGAAGAAGAAATTGATGAAACTGTGAGCTCATTGGATGAAAAAGATGAGGAAGAGAGCGAATAAAAAACGGAGGAAGATGATAACCCATGCCCACCTTCTAATGAGAGTAACTCTTCAACTCATACATTGTTTAATTCCCCTTCGTGCTTACCGAAGGATGATTGCTATGATGACTGTTTGATCCCTTGGATTCTTTTAAAATATCCCTTTTTGATGATGCTTGTGGCCAAGATGCCAATATGAATTACGCTTATGGATATGAACTTGCTATAGTAACTTATGTTAAATATGAAATTGTTTCTATTGCACCCATGCATGATAGTCCTATTATCTTTTTGAACTACACTATATCGGAGAAGTTTGCACTTATTAAGGATTATATTGATGGGTTGCCTTTTACTACTACACATGATGATTTTGATAGATATAATATGCATGTGCTTGCTGCTCCTAATTGCAATTATTATGAGAGAGGAACCATATCTCCACCTCTCTATGTTTCCAATATGATAAAATTGCAAGAAACTGTTTATACTATGCATTGGCCTTTACTTTGTGTGCATGAATTGTTCTTTTATGACATGCCGATGCATAGGAAGAGAGTTAGACTTCATTGTTACATGATATATGTTACTTTGTGCTCACTACTAAATGCCAAATCATTGTTAATTAAAATTGGCTTTGATATACCTTGGGATCCGGGTGGATTCATTACTTGAGCACTATATGCCTAGCTTAATGGCTTCAAAGAAAGCGCTGCCAGGGAGACAACCCGGAAGTTTTAGAGAGTCATTTATTTCTGTTGAGTGCTTTCATATAGTTTAAAAATAACAAAAATAAAGAGGGGAACCCAAAACTTTTTCAAAAAGGAAAGTGAAAGTGAGAAAGACAAGCATTGTTGAAGTGGGAGAGCTCCTTGAACTTTGTTCATGCTCACTGAAACATTGTGAATCTTGATTACAGAAACTTTTCAACAAAAATAATTATCCCCTTGTACAATTCCATTGTATTATAAAAATAATGTGCCAAGGTTTGCCTTTAGTATGTTTACATTTGCTTGATGGTTTGTACGGTGCAGGACAGAAACTTTGGCTGTAGTGCGCGATTTTACATTTTTAGCTGGAACGTCAAATGGTTCTGATTCTTTTTGCAATGTCTTCCTATACAAATTATTTATTTTTCCTAATTTTGGTAGAATTGTTCAAGTATCAGAAGTATGGTGAATGTTCAGATTATTACAGACTGTTCTGTTTTAGACAGATTCTGTTTTTGATGCATAGTTTGCTTGTTTTGATGAAACTATCAATTTATATTAGTGGATTAAGCCATGAAAAAGTTATATTACAGTAGACACAATGCAAAAACAAAATATGAATTGGTTTGAAACAGTACTTAGAGTGGTGATTTGCTTTATTATACTAACAGATCTTACCGAGTTTTCTGTTGAAGTTTTGTGTGGATGAAGTGTTCGATGATCGAGAAGGTTTTGATGTGAGAAGAAGGAAGAGAGGCAAGAGCTCAAGCTTGGGGATGCCCGAGGCACCACAAGTAAATATTCAAGGAGACTCAAGCATCTAAGCTTGGGGATGCTGGGAAGGCATCCCCTTTTTCTTCAACAAGTATCGGTATGTTTTCAGATTCGTTTCGTTCATGCGATATGTGCAATCTTGGAGCGTCTTTTGCATTTAGTTTTCATTTTTTTATTTTATGCACCATGCTGGTATGAGATAGTCCTTGGTTGATTTATAGAATGCTCTATGAACTTCACTTATATTCTTTGAGTATGGATTTATAGAATGCTTCATGTGCTTCACTTATATCATTTGGAGTTTGGATTGCCTGTTTCTCTTTACATAGACAACCGCCATTTGTAGAATGCTCTTTTGATTCACTTATATTTGTTAGAGCACGGGCATATCTTTTGTAGAAAGAATTAAACTCTCTTGCTTCACTTATATCTATTTAGAGAGATGACAGGAATTAGTCATTCACATGGTTAGTCATAAAATCCTACATAAAACTTGTGGATCACTAAATATGATATGTTTGATTCCTTGCAATAGTTTTGCGATATAAAGATGGTGATATTAGAGTCATGCTAGTGGGTGGTTGTGAATTGTAGAAATACCTGTGTTGAGGTTTGTGATTCCCGTAGCATGCACGTATGGTGAACCGTTATGTAACGAAGTTGGAGCATGAGGTATTTATTGATTGTCTTCCTTATGAGTGGCGGTCGGGACGAGCGATGGTCTTTTCCTACCAATCTATCCCCCTAGGGGCATGCGTAGTAGTGCTTTGCTTCGAGGGCTAATAAGCTTTTGCAATAAGTATGTGAGTTCTTTATGACTAATGTTGAGTCCATGGATTATACGCACTCTCACCCTTCCACCATTGCTAGCCTCTCTAGTATCGCGCAACTTCGCCGGTACCATAAACCCACCATATACCTTCCTCACAACTTCCACCATACCTACCTATCATGGCATTTCCATAGCCATTCCGAGATATATTGCCATGCAACTCTCATCATCATCATATGCATGACTTGAGCATTCATTGTCATATTGCTTTGCATGATCGTAAGATAGCTAGCATGATGTTTTCATGGCTTGTCCATTTTTTGATGTCATTGCTACGCTAGATCATTGCACATCCCGGTACACCACCGGAGGCATTCATATAGAGTCATATCTTTGTTCTAGATATCGAGTTGTAATATTGAGTTGTAAGTAAATAAAAGTGTGATGATCATCATTATTAGAACATTGTCCCATGTGAGGTTATCAAAATAAAAATGGCCAAAGAAGCCCCCCAAAAAATAGAGAGGCCAAAGAAGCCTACAAAAAATGAGAGAAAAGAGAGAAGGGGCAATGTTACTATCCTTTTACCACACTTGTGCTCCAAAGTAGCACCATGTTCTTCATATAGAGAGTCTCTTGAGTTATCACTTTCATATACTAGTGGGAATTTTCATTATAGAACTTGGCTTGTATATTCCAACAATGGGCTTCCTCAAATGCCCTAGGTCTTCATGAGCAAGCAAGTTGGATGCACACCCACTTAGTTTCAGTTTGAGCTTTCATATACTTATAGCTCTAGTGCATCCGTTGCATGGAAATCCCTACTCACTCACATTGATATCTATTGATGGGCATCTCCATAGCCCGTTGATACGCCTAGTTGATGTGAGACTATCTTCTCCTTTCTGTCTTCTCCACAACCACCATTCTATTCTACCTATAGTGCTATGTCCATGGCTCACGCTCATGTATTGCGTGAAGGTTGAAAATGCTGAAGCGCATTAAAAAGTATGAAACAATTGCTTGGCTTGTCATCGGGGTTGTGCATGATGTGAGTATTTTGTGTGGTGAAGATGGAGCATAGCCAGACTATATGATTTTGTAGGGATAACTTTCTTTGGCCTTGTTATTTTGAAAAGACATGTTTGCTTTATTGGTAGGCTTGAAGTATTATTGTTTTTATGTCAAATGATAGACTATTGCTTTGAATCACTCGTGTCTTAATATTCATGCCATGATTAGATATGTGATCAAGATTATGCTACGTAGCATTCCACATCAAAAAATATCTTTTTTATCATTTACCTACTCGAGGACGAGCAGGAATTAAGCTTGGGGATGTTGATACGTCTCCGTCGTATCTATAATTTTTGATTGTTCCATGCCAATATTCTACAAATTTCATATACTTTTGGCAACTTTTTATACTATTTTTGGGACTAACATATTGATCCAGTGCCCAGTGCTAGTTCCTGTCTGTTGCATGTTTTTGGTTTCGCAGAATATCGATATCAAACGGAGTCCAAACGGGATAAAAATTGACGGAGATACTTTTTGGAATATTTGGAAAATTCTGGAAGAAAAATCCACGCGAGACGGTGCCCGAGGGTGTCAAGAGGCAGGGGGCGCGCCCCCTACCCTCGTGAGCCACCCGTAAGGCAGTTGATGATCTTCTTTTGCCGCAAGAAAGCTAATTTTCGGGAAAAAATCACGGTGAAGGTTTCAGGCCAATCGGAGTTACGGATCTCCATATATACACGAAATGGTGAAACAGAGCCAGGAGAGAACGCAGAAACAGAGAGAGATAGAGAGACAGATCCAATCTCGGAGGGGATCTCGCCCCTCCCACGCCATGGAGGCCAAGGACCAGAGGGGAAACCCTTCTCCCATCTAGGGAGGAGGTCAAGTAAGAAGAATAAGAAGGGGGCCCTCTCCCCTTGCTTCCGGTGGCGCGGGAGTGCCACCGTGGGCCATCATCATCACCGTCATCTTCACCAACAACTTCACCGCCTTCACCACCAACTCTTCCCCCCTCTATGCAGCGGTGTAACCTCTCTCTTACCCGCTGTAATCTCTACTTAAACATGGTGCTCAACGCTATATATTATTTCCCTATGATGTATGGCTATCCTATGATGTTTGAGTAGATCCGTTTTGTCCTAATGGCTATTTGATGATCAAGATTGGTTTGAGTTGCATGTTTTATTATTGGCGCTATCCTATGGTGCTCTCCGTGTCGCGCAAGCGTGAGGGGTCCCCGCTGTAGGTTGTTGCAATATGTTTATGATTTGCTTATGGTGGGTGGCATGAGTGAACAGAAGCACAGACCCGAGTAAGTAGGTTGTTTGCGTATGGGATAAGGAGGACTTGATGCTTTAATGCTATGGTTGGGTTTTACCTTAATGAATCTTTAGTAGTTGCGGATGCTTGCTAGAGTTCCAATCATAAGTGCATATGATCCAAGTAGAGAAAGTATGTTAGCTTATGCCTCTCCCTCAAATAAAATTGTAATAATGATTACCGGTCTAGTTATCGATTGCCTAGGGACAAATAACTTTCTCGTAACAACAAACTCTCTACTAAACCTAACTTAGTTGTGTCTTTATCTAAACAGCCCCTACTTTTTATTTACTTGCTCTTTATTATCTTGCATACCTATCCAACAACACCTACAAAGTACTTCTAGTTTCATACTTGTTCTAGGTAAAGCGAACATCAAGTGTGCGTAGAGTTGTATCGGTGGTCGATAGAACTTGAGGGAATATTTGTTCTGCCTTTAGATCCTCGTTGGGTTCAACACTCTTACTTATCGAAAGAGGCTACAATTAATCCCCTATACTTGTGGGCTATCAGCTGACAGCTGGGTCCACGGCCGCAGCAAGGAAGTGCCTCCTTATTAAATGCAAAATAATTATTCCTCCACCTGACAGCGGGGACCCACCGGACGGGCCACCATATTTTGCGAAAAAACATTCCCCCCTGACTGCTGGGACCCACCAGCTACACCTTCGCATGCAAGGAAGTGCGTTCGGAAAAAAAAACAAAATGATTCGCCCCCCTGACTGCTGGGACCCACCAGCTACATCTTCGCACGCAAGGAAGTGCTTGGCAGTCGGGACCCACCTGGTCGAAGCGTACGTAGCGTTGTCATTCTGGTCGCGAACGTGTGCGTACATATATACTGGTCGATATAGAGGCGTGCACGTGTCGTAGTAGAGGCGCGCACGTGTCGTAGTAGAGGCGCGCATGTAGCATGTACACGTACGTGTAGCGGCCAGGGTGCAAGAAAGAAAATACGGCCACGTACGTACATACGGGCAGGGTCTCAAATGCCTACTCGCGCATACGTACGGCCAGGGCTCATGTACATGGCTGGGTCGGAACGGAGAAACAACGTCGTCGTCGTCTTCATGGGGAGGCAGCGTCGTCGTCGTGTTCATGGGGAGGCAACGGAATGCGTCGTGTTCATGGGGAGGCAACAAAATGCGTCGTGTTCATCGGGAGGCAACGGAACGTGTGGGAGCCAACCGGCTGGGTCGGAACGGAATGCATGGTCGTGTTCATCGGGAGGGCTTGGATGGAATAGGCAATTGAAACGAGGCCTGGCGTACCGCACAACGGAGGAAACGGCCTTGTGTTCGATCGGCCACGTTCGAAACGGGATCCTGTTCATCGGGAGGGGTCTGGCGTACCACAAAACGGACGAAACGGACCTCCTACGATCGAAACGGGTGTCCTGTTGATCGGGAGGGGTGTGGCGTACCGCAAAACGGACGAAACGGACCTCCTACGGTCGAAACAGGGGTCATGTTGATCGGGAGGGGTGTGCCGTACCGCAAAACGGACGAACCAGACCTCCTACGGTCGAAACGGGGGTCCTGTTCATCGGGAGGGGTGTGGCGTACCGCAAAACGGGACTCCACAGGATACTGTTCATATCCACCGTTGACCTCCTCCAGCCTCCACGGGGCCCTGTTCATCCAGCCTCCACCGCGCGCTACTCCACCGGCTACTGTTCAACCACCCCTCCACCGTCTATTGTTCATCCAGCACTGCACACCATGGGGTCTTGTTCAACCACCCCTCCACGGGCACCCCTCCACCGTCTACTGTTCATCCAGCCCTGCACACCATGGGGTCCTGTTCAACCACCCCTCCACGGGCACCCCTCCACCGTCTACTGTTCATCCAGCCCTCCACCATAACACGGGGTCCTGTTCATCCAGAGGCAACGCCACCGCTCAATGTTCATCCAGAGGCAACGCCACCGCTCACTGTTCATCCCAGAGGCAGCATCGATCGGCTTCAGTTAGCAGCAGTAGCGAAGGAATCGCTCGATCGGGTTCAGTTAACAGCCATCGATCGATCGCTCGGGTTCAGTAACGCGTAGCCTGCAGTGCAATCGCTCGTGTTCAGTTAGAGCCCAACGCCTCGCTCAGGTTCAGTTAGAGCCAACGCCTCGCACACACGCGCGTGCGTGTACAAGAGAAACGCGCATCGCTCGGCCCCCGACCTCCCACCGTAACTAGGAACTCCCTGAAATTTTTCTCCCCCTCGCTTCTACCATGGTTTTTCATGTCATGGACGGCCCAAAGAATGTCATGCAGCTGCGTCTCCGGCCCGCCTAGGACGAAAAGCCCATTTTCTATCATGATTTTTTGTCATAGAAGTAGGAGCCCACCACATCTATGATGATACCGGGTTTTGTCAGAATTATCGTCATAGAAGTGTCATATGTATGACAGAATTTTTTTCGGCCCAAAATGTCATGGATATGTCTTTTTTTTGTAGTGATAACAAGATTCAGTAAAGCAGTATTAATATCACATGTCTCCACACTAGTGGTGGGAGGAGAAAGCGGAGTGCCAATAAAATCATTGTTGTTGGTATTTGAGAAATCACATAACTTGGTGTTCTCTTGAGTCATGATGACCACACAACAAGATTGCACTCAAAAACAGATCCGACAAGAAAATAGCGAACGAGAAAGATAGGTGAATAAAATGACAATTGTTTGTGAAATGGGGGAGAGGAAAACAAGAGGCAAATGGCGAATAATCTAAATTGCAAGGAGATGAGATTTGTGATTAGGAACCTGGTTATGAAGAAGATCCTCCCCGGTAACGGCGCCAAAAATTCCTTTTGATTGCTCTCTGACTATAGCGCCAGAAAAGCTCATGTTTGCTAGGACTACATCAGTATTTCCCCAAAGAGGAAGGGTTATGCAGCACAACGACGGTAGGTATTTCCCTCAGTGAAGAAACCAAGGTTATAGAACCAGTAGGAGAACCAAGCAACACAACGTAAACAACACCTGCACACAAATAATAACACCTCGCAACCCGACGTGTTAAAGGGGTTGTCAATCCCTTTCGGGTAATGATGCCAGAAAATTGTAGTAGATTGAAATAATAGATCACAAATAAAATAAAGTGCATCAAAGTATTTTTGTATTTTTGGTTTAATAGATCTGAATAAAAATGCAAAGGAAAAGTAGATCGCAAGCAGATATTGTTGGGGAACGTAGTAATTTCAAAAAAATTCCTACGCACACGCAAGATCATGGTGATGCATAGCAACGAGAGGGGAGAGTGTTGTCTACGTACCCTCGTAGACCGAAGCGGAAGCGTTGACGCAACGTAGAGGAAGTAGTCGTACGTCTTCCCTGTCCAACCGATCCAAGCACCGTTACTCCGGCACCTCCGAGTTCTTGGCACACGTTCAGTTCGATGACGCTCCCCGGGCTCTGATCCAGCAAAGCTTCGGGGAGGAGTTCCGTCAGCACGATGGCGTGGTGACGATCTTGATGTTCAACCGTCGCAGGGCTTCGCCTAAGCACCGCTACAATATGACCGAGGTGGAATATGGTGGAGGGGGGCACCGCACACGGCTAAGGAACAATCACGAAGATCAACTTGTGTGTTCTAGGGTGCCCCTGCCCCCGTATATAAAGGAGCCAAGGGGAGGGGGCGGCCGGCCAAGGAGGGCGCGCCAAGGGGGAGTCCTATTCCCACCGGGAGTAGGACTCCCTTCTTTCCTAGTTGGAGAAGGAGAAGTGGGAAAGAGGAGGAAGAGGGAAAGGAAAGGGGGGGCGCCGCTCCCCTCTCCTTGTCCTATTCGGACTAGGGAGGGGAGGGGCGCGTGGCCACCTCTTGCCTCCTTTCCTCTACTCCCTTAGGGCCCATGTAGGCCCAATAACCCCCGGGGGGTTCCGGTAACCCCCCGGTACTCCGGTAAAATCCCGATTTCACCCGGAATGATTCCGATATCCAAATGTAGGCTTCCAATATATCGATCTTTATGTCTCAACCATTTCGAGACTCCTCGTCATGTCCATGATCACATCCGGGACTCCGAATAACCTTCGGTACATCAAAATACATAAACTCATAATGAAACTGTCATCGTAACGTTAAGCGTGCGGACCCTACGGTTCGAGAACAATGTAGACATGACCAAGACACGTCTCCGGTCAATAACCAATAGCGGAACCTGGATGCTCATATTGGTTCCTACATATTCTACGAAGATCTTTATCGGTCAGACCGCATAACAACATACGTTGTTCCCTTTGTCATCGGTATGTTACTTGTCCGAGATTCGATCGTCGGTATCTCAATACCTAGTTCAATCTCGTTACCGGCAAGTCTCTTTACTCGTTCCGTAATACATCATCTCACAACTAACTCATTAGTTGCAATGCTTGCAAGGCTTATGTGATGTGCATTACCGAGAGGGCCCAGAGATACCTCTCCGACAATCGGAGTGACAAATCCTAATCTCGAAATACGCCAACCCAACATGTACCTTTGGAGACACCTGTAGAGCACCTTTATAATCACCCAGTTACGTTGTGACGTTTGGTAGCACACAAAGTGTTCCTTCGGCAAACGGGAGTTGCATAATCTCATAGTCATAGGAACATGTATAAGTCATGAAGAGAGCAATAGCAACATACTAAACGATCGGGTGCTAAGCTAATGGAATGGGTCATGTCAATCAGATCATTCACCTAATGATGTGATCCCGTTAATCAAATAACAACTCTTTGTCCATGGTTAGGAAACATAACCATCTTTGATTAACGAGCTAGTCAAGTAGAGGCATACTAGTGACACTCTGTTTGTCTATGTATTCACACATGTATTATGTTTCCGGTTAATACAATTCTAGCATGAATAATGAACATTTATCATGATATAAGGAAATAAATAATAACTTTATTATTGCCTCTAGGGAATATTTCCTTCAGTCTCCCACTTGCACTAGAGTCAATAATCTAGATTACACAGTAATGATTCTAACACCCATGGAGCCTTGGTGCTGATCATGTTTTGCTCGTGGAAGAGGCTTAGTCAACGGGTCTGCTACATTCAGATCCATATGTATCTTGCAAATCTCTATGTCTCCCACCTGGACTAAATCCCGGATGGAATTGAAGCGTCTCTTGATGTGCTTGGTTCTCTTGTGAAATCTGGATTCCTTTGCCAAGGCAATTGCACCAGTATTGTCACAAAAGATTTTCATTGGACCCGATGCACTAGGTATGACACCTAGATTGGATATGAACTCCTTCATCCAGACTCCTTCATTTGCTGCTTACGATGCAGCTATGTATTCCGCTTCACACGTAGATCCCGCCACGATGCTTTGTTTAGAACTGCACCAACTGACAACTCCACCGTTTAATGTAAACACGTATCCGGTTTGCGATTTAGAATCGTCCGGATCAGTGTCAAAGCTTGCATCAACGTAACCATTTACGATGAGCTCTTTGTCACCTCCATAAACGAGAAACATATCCTTAGTCCTTTTCAGGTATTTCAGGATGTTCTTGACCGCTGTCCAGTGATCCACTCCTGGATTACTTTGGTACCTCCCTGCTAGACTTATAGCAAGGCACACATCAGGTCTGGTACACAACATTGCATACATGAGAGAGCCTATGGCTGAAGCATAGGGAACATCTTTCATTTTCTCTCTATCTTCCGCAGTGGTCGGGCATTGAGTCTTACTCAACTTCACACCTTGTAACACAGGCAAGAACCCTTTCTTTGCTTGATCCATTTTGAACTTCTTCAAAACTTTGGCAAGGTATGTGCTTTGTGAAAGTCCAATTAAGCGTCTTGATCTATCTCTATAGATCTTAATGCCTAATATGTAAGCAGCTTCACCGAGGTCTTTCATTGAAAAACTCTTATTCAAGTATCCCTTTATGCTATCCAGAAATTCTATATCATTTCCAATTAGTAATATGTCATCCACATATAATATCAGAAATGCTACAGAGCTCCCACTCACTTTCTTGTAAATACAGGCTTCTCCAAAAGTGTGTATAAAACCAAATGCTTTGATCACACTATCAAAGCGTTTATTCCAACTCCGAGAGGCTTGCACCAGTCCATAAATGGATCGCTGGAGCTTGCACACTTTATTAGCTCCCTTTGGATCGACAAAACCTTCTGGTTGCATCATATACAACTCTTCTTCCAGAAATCCATTCAGGAATGCAGTTTTGACATCCATTTGCCAAATTTCATAATCATAAAATGCGGCAATTGCTAACATGATTCGGACAGACTTAAGCATCGCTACGGGTGAGAAGGTCTCATCGTAGTCAATCCCTTGAACTTGTCGAAAACCTTTTGCAACAAGTCGAGCTTTGTAGACAGTAACATTACCGTCAGCGTCAGTCTTCTTCTTGAAGATCCATTTATTCTCAATTGCTTGCCGATCATCGGGCAAGTCAACCAAGGTCCACACTTTGTTCTCATACATGGATCCCATCTCAGATTTCATGGCTTCAAGCCATTTCGCGGAATCTGGGATCACCATCGCTTCTTCATAGTTCGTAGGTTCATCATGATCTAGTAGCATGACTTCCAGAACAGGATTACCGTACCACTCTGGTGCGGATCTTACTCTGTTTGATCTATGAGGTTCAGTCACAACTTGATTTGAAGTTCTATGATCATCATCATTAACTTCCTCACTAATTGGTTTAGGTGTCACAGAAACCGGTTTCTGTGATGTACTACTTCCAATTAAGGGAGCAGGTACAGTTACCTCATCAAGTTCTACTTTCCTCCCTCTCACTTCTTTCGAGAGAAACTCCTTCTCTAGAAAAGATCCATTTTTAGCAACGAATGTCTTGCCTTCGGATCTGTGATAGAAGGTGTACCCAACAGTCTCCTTTGGGTATCCTATGAAGACACATTTCTCCGATTTGGGTTCGAGCTTATCAGGTTGAAGCTTTTTCACATAAGCATCACAGCCCCAAACTTTAAGAAACGACAACTTTGGTTTCTTGCCAAACCATAGTTCATAAGGCGTCGTCTCAACGGATTTTGATGGTGCCCTATTTAACATGAATGCGGCCGTCTCTAAAGCATAACCCCAAAATGATAGCGGTAAATCTGTAAGAGACATCATAGATCGCACCATATCAAGTAAAGTACGATTACGATGTTTGGACACACCATTACGTTGTGGTGTTCCAGGTGGCGTGAGCTGCGAAACTATTCCGCATTGTTTCAAATGTAGACCAAACTCGTAACTCAAATATTCTCCTCCACGATCAAATCGTAGAAACTTTATTTTCTTGTTACGATGATTTTCAACTTCACTCTGAAATTCTTTGAACTTTTCAAATGTTTCAGACTTATGCTTCATTAAGTAGATATACCCATATCTGCTTAAGTCATCTGTGAAGGTGAGAAAATAATGATATCCGCCACGAGCCTCAACATTCATCGGACCACATACATCTGTATGTATGATTTCCAACAAATCTGTTGCTCTCTCCATAGTACTGGAGAACGGCGTTTTAGTCATCTTGCCCATGAGGCACGGTTCGCAAGTACCAAGTGATTCATAATCAAGTGGTTCCAAAAGTCCATCAGTATGGAGTTTCTTCATGCGCTTTACATCGATATGACCTAAACGGCAGTGCCACAAATAAGTTGCACCATCATTATCAACTCTGCATCTTTTGGCTTCAACATTATGAATATGTGTATCACTACTATCGAGATTCATCAAAAATAGACCACTCTTCAAGGGTGCATGACCATAAAAGATATTACTCATATAAATAGAACAACCATTATTCTCTGATTTAAATGAATAACCGTCTCGCATCAAACAAGATCCAGATATAATGTTCATGCTCAACGCTGGCACCCAATAACAATTATTTAGGTCTAATACTAATCCCGAAGGTAGATGTAGAGGTAGCGTGCCGACCGCGATCACATCAACTTTGGAACCATTTCCCACGCGCATCGTCACCTCATCCTTTGCCAGTGTTCGCTTAATCCGTAGTCCCTGTTTCGAGTTGCAAATATTAGCAACAGAACCAGTATCAAATACCCAGGTGCTACTGCGAGCTCTAGTAAGGTACACATCAATAACATGTATATCACATATACCTTTGTTCACCTTGCCATCCTTCTTATCCGCCAAATACTTGGGGCAGTTCCGCTTCCAGTGACCAGTCTGCTTGCAGTAGAAGCACTCAGTTTCAGGCTTAGGTCCAGACTTGGGTTTCTTCTCCTGAGCAGTAACTTGCTTGTTGTTCTTCTTGAAGTTCCCCTTCTTCTTCCCTTTGCCCTTTTTCTTGAAACTAGTGGTCTTGTTGACCATCAACACTTGATGCTTCTTCTTGATTTCTACCTCCGCAGCCTTTAGCATTGCGAAGAGCTCGGGAATTGTCTTGTCCATCCCTTGCATATTATAGTTCATCACGAAGCTGTTGTAGCTTGGTGGAAGTGATTGGAGAATTCTGTCAATGACGCTATCATCCGGAAGATTAACTCCCAGTTGAATCAAGTGATTACAATACCCAGACATCTTGAGTATATGCTCACTGACAGAACTATTCTCCTCCATCTTGCAGCTATAGAATTTATTGGAGACTTCATATCTCTCAATCCGGGCATTCTGCAGGAATATTAACTTCAACTCCTGGAACATCTCATATGCCCCATGACGTTCAAAACGTCGTTGAAGTCCCGGTTCTAAGCCATAAAGCATGGGACATTGAACTATCGAGTAGTCATCAGCTTTGCTCTGCCAGACGTTCTTAACGTCGTCAGTTGCATCAGCAGCAGGCCTGGCACCCAGCGGTGCTTCCAGGACGTAACTCTTCTGTGCAGCAATGAGGATAATCCTCAAGTTACGGACCCAGTCCGTGTAATTGCTACCATCATGTTTCAATTTTGCTTTCTCAAGGAACGCATTAAAATTCAACGGAACAATAGCACGGGCCATCTATCTACAATCAACATAAACAAGCAAGATACTATCAGGGACTAAGTTCATGATAAATTTAAGTTCAATTAATCATATTACTTAAAAACTCCCACTTAGATAGACATCCCTCTAATCATCTAAGTGATCACGTGATCCAAATCAACTAAACCATAACCGATCATCACGTGAAATGGAGTAGTTTTCAATGGTGAACATCGCTATGTTGATCATATCTACTATATGATTCATGCTCGACCTTTCGGTCTCAGTGTTCCGAGGCCATATCTGCATATGCTAGGCTCGTCAAGTTTAACCTGAGTATTCTGCGTGTGCAAAACTGGCTTGCACCCATTGTAGATGGACGTAGAGCTTATCACACCCGATCATCACGTGGTGTCTGGGCACGACGAACTTTGGCAACGGTGCATACTCAGGGAGAACACTTTTTATCTTGAAATTTAGTGAGAGATCATCTTATAATGCTACCGTCAATCAAAGCAAGATAAGATGCATAAAAGATAAACATCACATGCAATCAATATAAGTGATATGATATGGCCATCATCATCTTGTGCTTGTGATCTCCATCTTCGAAGCACCGTCATGATCACCATCGTCACCGGCGCGACACCTTGATCTCCATCGTAGCATCGTTGTCATCTCACCAGTCTTATACTTCTACGACTATCGCTACCGCTTAGTGATAAAGTAAAGCATTACAGGGCGATTGCATTGCATATAGTAAAGCGACAACCATATGGCTCCTGCCAGTTGCCGATAACTTGGTTACAAAACATGATCATCTCATACAATAAAATTTAGCATCATGCCTTGACCATATCACATCACAACATTCCCTGCAAAAACAAGTTAGACGTCCTCTACTTTGTTTGTTGCAAGTTTTACGTGGCTGCTACGGGCTTAAGCAAGAACCAATCTTACCTACGCATCAAAACACGATAGTTTGTCAAGTTGGTGCTGTTTTAACCTTCGCAAGGACCGGGCGTAGCCACACTCAGTTCAACTAAAGTTGGAGAAACTGACACCCGCCAGCCACCTGTGTGCAAAGCACGGCGGTAGAACCAGTCTCGCGTAAGCGTACGCATAATGTCGGTCCGGGCCGCTTCATCCAACAATACCGCGGAACCAAAGTATGACATGCTGGTAAGCAGTATGACTTATATCGCCCACAACTCACTTGTGTTATACTCGTGCATATAACATCAAACCATAAAACCTAGGCTCGGATGCCACTGTTGGGGAACGTAGTAATTTCAATTTTTTTCCTATGCACACGCAAGATCATGGTGATGCATAGCAACGAGAGGGGAGAGTGTTGTCTACGTACCCTCGTAGACCGAAGCGGAAGCGTTGACGCAACGTAGAGGAAGTAGTCATACGTCTTCCCGGTCCAACCGATCCAAGCACCGTTACTCCGGCACCTCCGAGTTCTTGGCACACGTTTAGCTTGATGATGCTCCCGGGGCTCCAATCTAGCAAAGCTTCGGGGAGGAGTTCCGTCAGCACGATGGCGTGGTGATGATCTTGATGTTCAACCGTTGCAGGGCTTCGCCTAAGCACCGCTACAATATGACCGAGGTGGAATATGGTGGAGGGGGGCACCGCACACGGCTAAGGAACGACCACGAAGATCAACTTGTGTGTTCTAGGGTGCCCCCTGCCCCCGTATATAAAGGAGCCAAGGGGAGGGGGCGGCCGACCAAGGAGGGCGCGCCAAGGGGGAGTCCTACTCCCACCGGGAGTAGGACTCCCTTCTTTCCTAGTTGGAGAAGGAGAAGTGGGAAAGAGGAGGAAGAGGGAAAGGAAAGGGGGGCGCCGCCCCCCTCTCCTTGTCCTATTCGGACTAGGGAGGGGAGGGGCATGCAGCCACCTCTTTCCTCCTTTCCTCTTCTCCCTTAGGGCCCATGTAGGCCCAATAACCCCCGGGGGGTTCCGGTAACCCCCCGGTACTCCGGTAAAATCCCGATTTCACCCGGAACGATTCCGATATCCAAATATAGGCTTCCAATATATCGATCTTTATGTCTCGACCATTTCGAGACTCCTCGTCATGTCCATGATCAGATCTGGGACTCCGAACAACCTTCGGTACATCAAAATACATAAACTCATAATGAAACTGTCATCGTAACGTTAAGCGTGCGGTCCCTACGGTTCGAGAACAATGTAGACATGACCGAGACACGTCTCCGGTCAATAACCAATAGCGGAACCTGGATGCTCATATTGGTTCCTACATATTCTATGAAGATCTTTATCGGTCAGACCGCATAACAACATACGTTGTTCCCTTTGTCATCGGTATGTTACTTGCCCGAGATTCGATCGTCGGTATCTCAATACCTAGTTCAATCTCGTTACCGGCAAGTCTCTTTACTCGTTCCATAATACATCATCTCACAACTAACTCATTAGTTGCAATGCTTGCAAGGCTTATGTGATGTGCATTACCGAGAGGGCCCAGAGATACCTCTCCGACAATCGGAGTGACAAATCCTAATCTCGAAATACGCCAACCCAACATGTACCTTTGGAGACACCTGTAGAGCACCTTTATAATCACCCAGTTACGTTGTGACGTTTGGTAGCACACAAAGTGTTCCTTCGGCAAACGGGAGTTGCATAATCTCATAGTCATAGGAACATGTATAAGTCATGAAGAAAGCAATAGCAACATACTAAACGATCGGGTGCTAAGCTAATGGAATGGGTCATGTCAATCAGATCATTCACCTAATGATGTGATCCCGTTAATCAAATAACAACTCTTTGTCCATGGTTAGGAAACATAACCATCTTTGATTAACGAGCTAGTCAAGTAGAGGCATACTAGTGACACTCTGTTTGTCTATGTATTCACACATGTATTATGTTTCCGGTTAATACAATTCTAGCATGAATAATAAACATTTATCATGATATAAGGAAATAAATAATAACTTTATTATTGCCTCTAGGGCATATTTCCTTCAAATATATGAGGAAGAAGACCTAGGGGCCGTAGGTTTTACTAGTGGCTTCACTCGAGAAAGATAGCAAACGACGGGTAACCAAATTACTGTTGGGCAATTGATAGAACCTAAAATAATTATGACGATATCCAGACAATGATCATTACATAGGCATCACGTCCAAGATTAGTAGACCGACTCCTTCCTGCATCTACTACTATTGCTCCACACATCGACCGCTATCCAGCATGCATCTAGTGTATTAAGTTCATGGAAAAATGGAGTAATGCAATAAGAACGATGACATGATGTAGACAAGATCCGTATATCTATTGAGTAGATATAGATCCCATCTTTTTATCCTTAGTAGCAACGATACATGTGTGTCGATTCTCTTTTCTGTCACTGGGATCAAGCACCATAAGATCGAACCCACTACCGGGCACCTCTTCCCATTGCAAGATAAATAGATCAAGTTGGCCAAAAAAACCCAAATATCAGAGAAGAAATACGAGGCTATAAGAGATCATGCATATAAGAGATCAAAGAAACTCAAATAACTTTCATGGATATAAAAAGATATGATTGATCATAAACTCGAAGTTCATCAGATCCCAACAAACACACCGCAAAAAGAATTACATCATATGGATCTCCAAGAGACCATTGTATTGAGAATCAAGAGAGAGAGATGAAGCCATCTAGATACTAACTACGTACCCGAAGGTCTACAAAGAACTACTCACGCATGATTGGAGAGGCACCAATGGAGGTGGTGAACCCCATCCGTGATGGTGTCTAGATTGCATTTGGTGGTTCTGGACTCTGCGGTGGCTGGATAAATATTTCATCGACTCCCCTAGGGTTTCTGGAATATTGGGGTATTTATAGAGCAAAGAGGTGGTCCGGGGGGCACCCGAGGTGGGCACAACCCAACAGGGCGCGCCTGGGTCTCCTGGCGCGCCCTGGTGGGTTGTCCCCTCCTTGAGACTCCCCCAGATGCAACCAGGGCCCAACATGTTCCTTCTGGTCCATAAAAAATCTCCGTAAAGTTTCGTGGCATTTGGACTCCGTTTGATATTGATTTTCTGCGATGTAAAAAACACGGAAAAACAGGAACTCGCACTTGGCACTATGTCAATAGGTTAGTACCAAAAAATAATATAAAATGACTATAAAATGATTATAAAACATCCAAGATTGATAATATAATAGCATGGAGCAATAAAAAATTATAGATACTGAAGGAAATATGCCCTAGAGGCAATAATAATGTTATTACTTTTATTATCTTATATCATGATAAATGTTTATTATTCATGCTAGAATTGTATTATCCGGAAACATAATACTTGTGTGAATACATAGACAAACTAAAACGTCACTAGTATGCCTCTACTTGACTAGCTTGTTAATCAAAGATGGTTATGTTTCCTAACCATATACATGTGTTGTCATTTGATTAACGGGATCACATTATTAGGAGAATGATGTGATTGACATGACCCATTCCATTAGCATTAGCACCCGATCGTTTAGTATGTTGCTATTGCTTTCTTCATGACTTATACATGTTCCTATGACTATGAGATTATGCAACTCCCGTTTGCCGGAGGAACACTTTGTGTGCTACCAAACGTCACAACGTAATTGGGTGATTATAAAGGAGCTCTACAGGTGTCTCCAAAGGTAAATGTTGGGTTGGCGTATTTTGATATTAGGATTTGTCACTCCGATTGTCGAAGAGGTATCTCTGGGCCCTCTTGGTAATGCACATCACATAAGCCTTGCAAGCATTGCAACTAATGAGTTAGTTGCGAGATGATGTATTACGAAATGAGTAAAGAGACTTGCCCGTAACGAGATTGAACTAGGTATTGAGATACCGACGATCGAATCTCGGGCAAGTAACATACCGATGACAAAGGGAACAACGTATGTTGTTATGCGGTCTGACCGATAAAGATCTTCATAGAATATGTGGGAGCCAATATGAGCATCCAGGTTCCGCTATTGGTTATTGACCGGAGACATGTCTCGGTCATGTCTACATTGTTCTCGAACCCGTAGGGTCCGCACACTTAAGGTTTCGATGACAGTTATATTATGAGTTTATGAGTTTTGATGTACCTAAGTTAGTTCGGAGTCCCGGATATGATCACAGACATGACGAGGAGTCTCGAAATGGTCGAGACATAAAGATTGATATATTGGACAGCTATATTCGGACACCGGAAGTGTTTCGGGTGATTTCGGAGAAAACCGGAGTGCCGGAGGGTTACCGGAACCCCCCCCCCCCCCCGGGAGAAGTAATGGGCCGTATGGGCCATAGTGGAGAGAGAGAGGAGCAGCCAGGGTGGGCCGCGCGCCTCCTCCCCCCTGGTCCGAATTGGACTAGGAGAGGGGGGGCGGCGCCCCCCTTTCCTTCTCCCTCCCCCTTCCTTTCCCCCTCCTAGTAGGAGTAGGAAAGAGGGGAGTCCTACTCCTACTAGGAGGAGGACTCCTCCTCCTTGGCGCGTCATAGGGCCGGCCGGCCTCCTCCCCTTGCTCCTTTATATACGGGGGGAGGGGGCACCCCTAGACACACAAGTTGATCCACGTGATCATTTTCTTAGCCGTGTGCGGTGCCCCCTTCCACCATAATCCTCGATAATATTGTAGCGGTGCTTAGGCGAAGCCCTGCGACGGTAGAACATCAAGATCGTCACCACGCCGTCGTGTTGACGGAACTCTTCCCCGACACTTTGCTGGATCGGAGTCCAGGGATTGTCATCGAGCTGAACGTGTGCTAAAACTCGGAGGTGCCGTAGTTTCGGTGCTTGATCGGTCGGGCCGTGAAGACGTACGACTACATCAACCACGTTGTCATAACGCTTCCGTTGTCGGTCTACAAGGGTACGTAGATCAAACTCTCCCCTCTCGTTGCTATGCATCACCATGATCTTGCGTGTGCGTAGGAAATTTTTTGAAATTACTACGTTCCCCAAAAGTGGCATCCGAGCCTAGGTTTTATGTGTTGATGTTATATGCACGAGTAGAACACAAGTGAGTTGTGGGCGATATAAGTCATACTGCTTACCAGCATGTCATACTTTGGTTCGGCGGTATTGTTGGACGAAGCGGCCTAGACCGACATTACGCGTACGCTTACGTGAGACCGGTTCTCCCGACGTGCTTTGCACAAAGGTGGCTAGCGGGTGTCAGTTTCTCCAACTTTAGTTGAACCGAGTGTGGCTACGCCCGGTCCTTGCGAAGGTTAAAACAGCACCAACTTGACAAACTATCGTTGTGGTTTTGATGCGTAGGTAAGATTGGTCCTTACTTAAGCCCGTAGCAGCCACATAAAACTTGCAACAACAAAGTAGAGAACGTCTAACTTGTTTTTGCAGGGCATGTTGTGATGTGATATGGTCAAGACATGATGCTAAATTTTATTGTATGAGATGATCATGTTTTGTAACCGAGTTATCGGCAACTGGAAGGAGCCATATGGTTGTCGCTTTATTGTATGCAATGCAACTACGCTGTAATGCTTTACTTTATCACTAAGCGGTAGCGATAGTCGTGGAAGCATAAGATTGGCGAGACAACAACGATGCTACGATGGTGATCAAGGTGTCGCGCCGGTGACGATGGTGATCATGATGGTGCTTCGAAGATGGAGATCACAAGCACAAGATGATGATGGCCATATCATATCACTTACATTGATTACATGTGATGTTTATCTTTTATGCATCTTATCTTGCTTTGATTGACAGTAGCATTTTAAGATGATCTCTCACTAATTATCAAGAAGTGTTCTCCCTGAGTATGCACCGTTGTGAAAGTTCTTCGTGCTGAGACACCACGTGATGATCGGGTGTGATAGGCTCTACGTTCAAATACAACGGGTGCAAAACAGTTGTACACACGGAATACTCGGGTTATACTTGACGAGCCAAGCATATACAGATATGGCCTCGGAACACGGAGACCGAAAGGTCGAGCGTGAATCATATAGTAGATATGATCAACATAGTGATGTTCACCAATGAAACTACTCCATTTCACGTGATGACCGGACATGGTTTAGTTGATTTGGATCACGTAATCACCTAGAGGATTAGAGGGATGTCTATCTAAGTGGGAGTTCTTTAGTAATATGATTAATTGAACCTAAATTTATCATGAACTTAGTACCTGATAGTATCTTGCTTGTTTATGTTTGGTTGTAGATAGATGGCCCTTGCTGTTGTTCCGTTGAATTTTAATGTGTTCCTTGAGAAAGCAAAGTTGAAAGATGATGGTAGCAATTACACGGACTGGGTCCGTAACTTGAGGATTATCCTCATTGCTGCACAGAAGAATTACGTCCTGGAAGCACCGCCGGGTGCCAGGCCTACTGCTGGAGCAACACCAGATGTTATGAACGTCTGGCAGAGCAAAGCTGATGACTACTCGATAGTTCAGTGTGCCATGCTTTACGGCTTAGAATCGGGACTTCAATGACGTCTTGAACGTCATGGAGCATATGAGATGTTCCAGGAGTTGAAGTTAATATTTCAAGCAAATGCCCGGATTGAGAGATATGAAGTCTCCAATAAGTTCTATAGCTGCAAGATGGAGGAGAACAGTCCTGTCAGTGAGCATATACTCAAAATGTCTGGGTATAATAATCACTTGATTCAATTAGGAGTTAATCTTCCAGATGATTGCGTCATTGGCAGAATTCTCCAATCACTACCACCTAGCTACAAGAGCTTCGTGATGAACTATAATATGCAAGGGATGAATAAGACTATTCCCGAGCTCTTCGCAATGCTGAAAGCTACGAAGGTAGAAATCAAGAAGGAGCATCAAGTGTTGATGGTCAACAAGACCACTAGTTTCAAGAAAAAGGGCAAAGGGAAGAAGAAGGGGAACTTCAAAAAGAACAGCAAGCAAGTTGCTGCTTAAGAGAAGAAACCCAAACCTGGACCTAAGCCTGAAACTGAGTGCTTCTACTGCAAGCAGACTGGTCACTGGAAGCGGAACTGCCCCAAGTATTTGGCGGATAAGAAGGATGGCAAGGTGAACAAGGGTATATGTGATATACATGTTATTGATGTGTACCTTACTAATGCTCGCAGTAGCAGCTGGGTATTTGATACTGGTTCTGTTGCTAACATTTGCAACTCGAAACAGGGACTACGGATTAAGCGAAGATTGGATAAGGACGAGGTGACGATGCGCGTGGGAAATGGTCCAAAGTCGATGTGATCGCGGTCGGCACGCTACCTCTACATCTACCTTCGAGATTAGTATTAGACCTAAATAATTGTTATTGGGTGCCAGCGTTGAGCATGAACATTATATCTGGATCTTGTTTGATGCGAGACGGTTATTCATTTAGATCAGAGAATAATGGTTGTTCTATTTATATGAGTAATATCTTTTATGGTCATGCACCCTTAAAGAGTGGTCTATTCTTATTAAATCTTGATAGTAGTGACACACATATTCATAATGTTGAAGCCAAAAGATGCAAAGTTGGTAATGATAGTGCAACTTATTTGTGGCACTGCCGTTTGGGTCATATCAGTGTAAAGCGCATGAAGAAACTCCATACTGATGGACTTTTGGAACCACTTGATTATGAATCGCTTGGTACTTGCGAACCGTGCCTTATGGGTAAGATGACAAAAACACCATTCTCTGGTACTATGGAGAGAGCAACAGATTTGTTGGAAATCATACATACAGATGTATGTGGTCTGATGAATGTTGAGGCTCGTGGCGGATATCGTTATTTTCTCACCTTCACAGATGACTTAAGCAGATATGGGTATATCTACTTAATGAAACATAAGTCTGAAACATTTGAAAAGTTCAAAGAATTTCAGAGTGAAGTTGAAAATCATCGTAACAAGAAAATAAAATTCCTACGATCTGATCGTGGAGGAGAATATTTGAGTTACGAGTTTGGTGTACATTTGAAACAATGCGGAATAGTTTCGCAACTCACGCCACCCGGAACACCACAGCGTAATGGTGTGTTCGAACGTCGTAATCGTACTTTACTTGATATGGTGCGATCTATGATGTCTCTTACTGATTTACCGCTATCGTTTTGGGGTTATGCTCTAGAGACGGCCGCATTCACGTTAAATAGGGCACCATCAAAATCCGTTGAGACGACGCCTTATGAACTGTGGTTTGGCAAGAAACCAAAGTTGTCGTTTATGAAAGTTTGGGGCTGCGATGCTTATGTGAAAAAGCTTAAACCTGATAAGCTCAAACCCAAATCGGAGAAATGTGTCTTCATAGGATATCCAAAGGAAACTATTGGATACACCTTCTATCACAGATCCGAAGGCAAGACTTTTTGTTGCTAAATTCGAAAATTTTCTAGAGAAGGAGTTTCTCTCGAAAGAAGTGAGTGGGAGGAAAGTAGAACTTGACGAGGTAACTGTACCTGCTCCCTTATTGGAAAGTAGCACATCACAGAAACCAGTTTCTGTGACACCTACACCAATTAGTGAGGTAGCTAATGATGATGATCATGAAACTTCAGAACAAGATACTACTGAACCTCGTAGATCAACCAGAGTAAGATCCGCACCAGAGTGGTACGGTAATCCTGTTCTGGAAATCATGCTACTAGATCATGATGAACCTACGAACTATGGAGAAGCGATGGTGAGCCCAGATTCCGCAAAATGGCTTGAAGCCATGAAATCTGAGATGGGATCCATGTATGAGAACAAAGTATGGACTTTGGTTGACTTGCCCAAAGATCGGCAAGCAATTGAGAATAAATGGATCTTCAAGAAGAAGACTGACGTTGACGGTAATGTTACTGTCTACAAAGCTCGACTTGTCGCAAAAGGTTTTCGATAAGTTCAAGGGATTGACTATGATGAGACCTTCTCACCCGTAGCGATGCTTAAGTCTGTCCGAATCATGTTAGCAATTTTCGCATTTTATTATTATGAAATTTGGCAGATGGATGTCAAAACTGCATTCCTGAATGGATTTCTGGAAGAAGAGTTGTATATGATGCAACCGGAAGGTTTTGTCGATCCAAAGGGAGCTAACAAAGTGTGCAAGCTCCAGCGATCCATTTATGGACTGGTGCAAGCTTCTCGGAGTTGGAATAAACGCTTTGATAGTGTGATCAAAGCAGTTGGTTTTGTACAGACTTTTGGAGAAGCCTGTATTTACAAGAAAGTGAGTGGGAGCTCTGTAGCATTTCTGATATTATATGTAGATGACATATTACTAATCGGAAATGATATAGAATTTCTGGATAGCATAAAGGGATACTTGAATAAGAGTTTTTCAATGAAAGACCTCGGTGAAGCTGCTTACATATTGGGCATTAAGATCTATAGAGATAGATCAAGACGCTTAATTGGACTTTCACAAAGCACATACCTTGACAAAATTTTGAAGAAGTTGAAAATGGATCAAGCAAAGAAAGGATTCTTGCCTGTGTTACAAGGTGTGAAATTGAGTAAGACTCAATGCCCGACCAATGCAGAAGATAGAGAGAAAATGAAAGATGTTCCCTATGCTTCAGCCATAGGATCTATCATGTATGCAATGCTGTGTACCAGACCTGATGTGTGTCTTGCTATAAGTCTAGCAGGGAGGTACCAAAGTAATCCAGGAGTGGATCACTGGACAGCGGTCAAGAACATCCTGAAATACCTGAAAAGGACTAAGGATATGTTTCTCATATATGGAGGTGACAAAGAGCTCATCGTAAAAGGTTACGTTGATGCAAGCTTTGACACTGATCCGGACGATTCTAAATCGCAAATCGGATACGTGTTTACATTAAACGGTGGAGTTGTCAGTTGGTGCAGTTCTAAACAAAGCGTTGTGGCGGGATCTACGTGTGAAGCGGAGTACATAGCTGCTTCGGAAGCAACAAACGAAGGAGTCTAGATGAAGGAGTTCATATCCGATCTAGGTGTCATACCTAGTGCATCGGGTCCAATGAAAATCTTTTGTGACAATACTGGTGCAATTGCCTTGGCAAAGGAATCCAGATTTCACAAGAGAACCAAGCACATCAAGAGACGCTTCAATTCCATCCGGGATCTAGTCCAGGTGGGAGACATAGAGATTTGCAAGATACATACGGATCTGAATGTTGCAGACCCATTGACTAAGGCTCTTCCACGAGAAAAACATGATCAACACCAAAGCTCCATGGGTGTTAGAATCATTACTGTGTAATCTAGATTATTGACTCTAGTGCAAGTGGGAGACTGAAGGAAATATGCCCTAGAGGCAATAATAATGTTATTATTTTATTTCCTTATATCATGATAAATGTTTATTATTCATGCTAGAATTGTATTAACCGGAAACATAATACTTGTGTGAATACATAGACAAACTAAAACATCACTAGTATGCCTCTACTTGACTAGCTTGTTAATCAAAGATGGTTATGTTTCCTAACCATAGACATGTGTTGTCATTTGATTAACGGGATCACATTATTAGGAGAATGATGTGATTGACATGACCCATTCCATTAGCATTAGCACCCGATTGTTTAGTATGTTGCTATTGCTTTCTTCATGACTTATACATGTTCCTATGACTATGAGATTATGCAACTCCCGTTTGCCGGAGGAACACTTTGTGTGCTACCAAACGTCACAACGTAACTGGGTGATTATAAAGGAGCTCTACAGGTGTCTCCAAAGGTACATGTTGGGTTGGCGTATTTCGAGATTAGGATTTGTCACTCCGATTGTCAGAGAGGTATCTCTAGGCCCTCTCGGTAATGCACATCACATAAACCTTGCAAGCATTGCAACTAATGAGTTAGTTGCGAGATGATGTATTACGAAACGAGTAAAGAGACTTGCCGGCAATGAGATTGAACTAGGTATTGAGATACCGATGATCGAATCTCGGGCAAGTAACATACCGATGACAAAGGGAACAACGTATGTTGTTACGCGGTCTGACCGATAAAGATCTTCGTAGAATATGTGGGAGCCAATGTGAGCATCCAGGTTCCTCTATTGGTTATTGACCGGAGACATGTCTCGGTCATGTCTACATTGTTCTCGAACCCGTAGGGTCCGCACGCTTAAGGTTTCGATGACAGTTTCATTATGAGTTTATGTATTTTGATGTACCGAAGGTTGTTCGGAGTCCTAGATGTGATCATGGACATGACGAGGAGTCTCGAAATGGTCGAGACATAAAGATTGATATATTGGACGGCTATATTCGGACATCGGAAGTGTTCCGGGTGATTTCGGAGAAAACCAGAGTGCCGGAGGGTTACTGGAACCCCCCCGGGAGAAGTAATGGGCCGTATGGGCCTTAGTGGATAGAGAGAGGAGCAGCCAGGGTGGGCCGCGTGCCTCCTCCCCCTGGTCCAAATTGGACTAGGAGAGGTGGGCGGCGCCCCCCTTTCCTTCTCCCTCCCCCCTTCCTTTCCCCCTCGTAGTAGGAGTAGGAAAGAGGGGAGTCCTACTCCTACTAGGAGGAGGACTCCTCCTCCTTGGCGTGCCATAGGGCCGGCCGGCCTCCTCCCCTTGCTCCTTTATATACGGGGGCAGGGGGCACCCCTAGACACACAAGTTGATCCACGTGATCGTTTTCTTAGCCGTGTGCGGTGCCCCCTTCCACCATAATCCTTGATAATATTGTAGCGGTGCTTAGGCGAAGCCCTGCGACGGTAGAACATCAAGATCATCACCACGCCATCGTGTTGACGGAACTCTTCCCCGACACTTTGCTGGATCGGAGTCCGGGGATCATCATCGAGCTGAACGTGTGCTAAAACTCGGAGGTGCCGTAGTTTCGGTGCTTGATCGGTCGGGCCGTGAAGACGTACGACTACATCAATCGCGTTGTCATAATGCTTCCGTTGTCGGTCTACAAGGGTACGTAGATCACACTCTCCCCTCTCGTTGCTATGCATCACCATGATCTTGCGTGTGCGTAGGAATTTTTTTGAAATTACTACGTTCCCCAACAGATACGTTGGAGACGTATCAATGCGCGCGAGCGGCCAGCGGCTGTGCCAGATGGTCCACGACCTCGGCCCGCGGCATGGCGTCGAGGATCGTCTCCAGACGGTGTTGGCGACCGGCTGGTGGATGGCCGCCGTCGACGCCAACTATGACTCTTGGTTGGACCAGATGATCGTTGCCACCACCAACAAGTTCACTGTCCTCAAGAAGCTGGCGGACGACATCGTCGTACTCCACCAGCCCGCGCGCCCGGGCTCCTCATTGCCTGCCACCCTAGTTGGCCTCCAGGGCCGGAACCTCTTTCAAGCACTGGTGGCCCTGCGACTGCCCATCGACGCCACGAAGAATGTCCACCTGGAGGTCGCGCTTGATACGTCCATTTTGCATCATGCTTTTATATCGATATTTATTGCATTATGGGTTGTTATTGCACATTATGTCACAATACTTATGCCTATTCTCTCGTATTTTACAAGGTTTACACGAAGAGGGAGAATGCCGGCAACTGGAATTCTGGGCTGGAAAAGGAGAAAATATTAGAGACCTATTTTGCACAACACCAAAAGTTCTGAAGCTCCAGGGAAGTCAGTTTTAAAATATATAAAAAATATTGGGCGAAGAAAGCACCAGAGGGGGGGCACCCACCATCCATGAGGGTGGGAGGCGCGCTCTACCCCTTGGGCGTGCCCCTTGTCTCGTGGGCCCCCTGGCAGGCCTCTGGTGCCCATCTTTGGCTATATGAAGTCTTTCGCCCTGGAAAAAACCATAAGCAAGCTTTCAGGACGAAGCGCCGCTGCCACGAGGCGGAACCTTGGTGGAACCAATCTAGGGCTCCGGCGGAGCTGTTCTGCCGGGGAAACATCCCTCCGAGAGGGGGAAATCATCACCATCTTCATCACCATCGATCCTCTCATCGGGAGGGGGTCAAACTCCATCAACATCTTCACCAGCACCATCTCATCTCAAACCCTAGTTCATCTCTTGTATCCAATCTTTGTCTCAAAACCTCAGATTGGTACATGTGGGTTGCCAGTACTGTTGATTACTCCTTGTAGTTGATGCTAGTTGGTTTATTTGGTGGAAGATCATATGTTCAGATCCTTTATGCATATTAATACCCCTCTGATTATGAACATGAATATTATTTGTGAGTAGTTAGGTTTGTTCCCGAGGACATGGGAGAAGTCTTGCTGTAAGTAGTCATGTGAATTTGGTATTCGTTCGATATTTTGATGAGATGTATGTTGTCTCTCCTCTAGTGGTGTCATGTGAACGTCGACTACATGACACTTCACCATTGTTTGGGCCTAGGGGAAGGCATTGGGAAGTAATAAGTAGATGATGGGTTGCTAGAGTGACAGAAGCTTAAACCCTAGTTTATGCGTTGCTTCGTAAGGGGCTGATTTGGATCCATATGTTTCATGCTATGGTTAGGTTTACCTTAATACTTCTTTTGTAGTTGCGGATGCTTGCAAGAGGGGTTAATCATAAGTGGGATACCTATCCAAGTAAGGGCAGTACCCAAGCACCGTTCCACCCACATATCAAATTATCAAAGTATCGAACATGAATCATATGAGCGTGATGAAAACTAGCTTGACGATAACCCCCATGTGTCCTCGAGAGCATTTTCCTTTATATAAGAGTTTGTCCAGACTTGTCCTTTGCTACAAAAAGGATTGGGCCATCTTGTTGCGCCTTATTTACTTTTATTACTTGTTACCCGTTATAAATTACCTTATCACAAAACTATTTGTTACCAATAATTTCAGTGCTTGCAGAGAATACCTTACTGAAAACTGCTTGTCATTTCCTTCTGCTCCTCGTTGGGTTCAACACTCTTACTTATCGAAAGGACTATGATAGATCCCCAATACTTGTGGGTCATCAAGACTCTTTTCTGGCACCGTTGCCGAGGAGTGAAGCGCCTTTGGTAAGGAAAAATTTATATAGTGTGCTAAAATTTACTGTCACTTGTTACTATGGAAAGTAATCCTTTGAGGGGCCTGTTTGGGGTATCTTCACCCCAACCAGTAGAGCAAAGAGTTGCTCCTCCACCTACCGAACCTACTGAAAATGTTTACTTTGAAATTCCTTCGGGTATGATAGAGAAACTGCTAGCTAATCCTTTTACAGGAGATGGAACATTGCATCCCGATTTGCACCTAATCTATGTGGATGAACTTTGTGGATTATTTAAGCTTGCAGGTGGCTCGAGGATGTTATCAAGAAGAAGGTCTTCCCTTTATCTTTGAAGGGAAAGGCAATGACATGGTTTAGGCTATGTTATGATATTGGATCATGGAACTTCAACCGATTGAAATTGGAATTTCATCAGAAGTTTTATCCTATGCATCTGGTTCATCGTGATCGTAATTATATATATAATTTTTGGCCTCGCGAAGGAGAAAGAATCTCACAAGCTTGGGGGAGGCTTAAGTCAATGTTATATTCATGCCCCAATCATGAGCTCTCAAGAGAAATTATTATTCAAAAAATTTATGCTTGGCTTTCTCTCAAAAATCGCTCCATGCTCGATACTTCTTGTACTGGTTCTTTTATGATGAAGACTATTGAATGCAGATGGGATTTATTGGAAAGAATTAAACACAACTCTGAAGATTTGGAACTCGACGAAGGTAAGGATTCGGGTATGATTGTGTTAAATCTTTTATGGATACTGATGCTTTTCGTGAATTTAGCACTAAATATGGACTTGACTCTAAGATAGTAGATTCTTTCTGTGAATCATTTGCTACTCATGTTGATGTCCCTAAGGAGAAGTGGCTTAAATATCATCCTCCAATTGAAGTAAAAGTAGTTGAACCTATTAAAGTTGAAGAAAAGACTATCACTTATAATGTTGATCCTATTGTTCCTACCGCTTATATTGAGAAACCACCTTTTCTTCTAAAGGATCATGCTAAAGCTTCAACTGTGGTTTGTAAGAGTAATACTAGAACACCTACACCCTATGAGCAAATTAAAGTTGAACCTAGTTTTGCTATGGTTAAAGACCGCTTGTCCGATAATATTGATGGGCATGTTATTTACTTTTGTGATGAAGCTGCTAGAATTGCTAGACCCGATACTAAAAATGAACATAGACCTATTTTAGGCATGCCTATTATTTCTGTTAAAATAGGAGATCACCGCTATCATGGCTTATGTGATCTGGGTGCTAGTGCGAGTGCAATACCTCATTTTTTATATGAAGAAATTATGCATGATATTGCACCTATTGAGATATAAGGTATTGATGTTACAATTAAGCTTGCCAATAGAGATACTATTTCATCGATTGGGATTGTTAGAGCTGTTGAAGTCTTGTGTAGGAAAGTTAAATATCCTGCTGATTTTCTTGTTCTTGGTTCCCCACAAGATGACTTTTGTCCCATTGTATTTGGTAGACCCTTCTTGAATATTGTTAATGCTAAGATAGACTGCAAAAAGATATTGTTTTTGTTGGTTTAGGGGATATGTCTCATGATTTTAATTTTGCTAAATTTCGTAGACAACCCCATGATAAAGAATTGCCTAGTAAGATGAAATTATTGGTCTTGCTTCTATTGTCGTGCCTCCTAATGATCCTTTAGAACAATATTTGCTAGACCATGAAAATGATATGTTTATGAATGAAAGAAGGGAAATAGATGAAGTATTCTTTAAACAGGGACCTATTTTGAAACACAACTTGCCTGTCGAAATTCTAGGGGATCCTCCTCCACCCAAGGGTGATCCCCGTGTTTGAGATTAAACCATTAGATGATACTCTTAAATATGCTTATCTTGATGAAAAGAAGATATATCATGTTATTATTAGTGCTAACCTTTCAGAGCAAGAAGAAAAGAAATTGTTGAAAACTTTGAAGAAGCACCGTGATGCTATTGGATATACTCTTGATGATCTTAAGGGCATTAGTCCTACTCTATGCCAGCACAAACTAAAATTAGAGAAAGACGCTAAACCGGTTGTTGATCACCAACGATGGTTAAATCCTAAGATGAAAGAAGTGGTAAGAAAAGAAATACTAAAGCTTCTGGAGGCAGGTATAATTTATCCGGTTGCTGATAGTCAGTGGGTAAGTCCTGTCCATTATGTCCCTAAGAAGTGAGGTATTACTGTTGTTCCTAATGATAAAGATGAATTGACCCCACAAAGAATTGTTACAGGTTATAGAATGGTAATTGACTTCCGTAAATTAAATAAAGCTACTAAAAAGGGTCATTACCCTTTACCTTTTATTGATCAAATGCTATAAAGATTATCTAAACATACACATTTTTGCTTTCTAGACGGTTATTCTGGTTTCTCTCAAATACCTGTGTCAAAAGAGGATCAAGAAAAGACCACATTTGCTTGCCCTTTTGGAACCTTTGCTTATAGACATATGCCTTTTGGTCACCTGCTACCTTTCAAAGATGTATGACTGCTATATTCTGTGACTTTTGTGAAAAGATTGTTGAGGTTTTCATGGATGATTTTTCTGTATATGGAACT